>NW_027269959.1:187235-223789 GCF_030848805.1 Temnothorax longispinosus | reverse complement strand
TATTCTTATTTTTTAAGTAACAAAAATGCTCTTTTTTTTGTTATATTCTGGTCACTATAAGTGACAGACGATGTAAATAATTCTAGCTGTTTTATTAGGTATCTGAAACGCAAAGAGCTAAAATTTTCTTATTCTGCAAAAGTGTAGCTATCATCTGAACTAGAACTAAATCAATATTTCCATTCTGAGCGGCTTTTTTATTTAAAACATTATAACTTTTTTCAAAATTTTATTAGTATTTTATTAAAAGAAAATGTTTATTCTAGTTCAGACGATAGCCCATATTACTTATTCTGAATAAGAAAATTTTTGGTTTTTACGTTTCTGATACCTAGAACAGCTAGAATCATTTACTTCGTCTCTCATACTTACGTCTTTTAGTGATCAAGATATAATATAAAAGTAACAAAAAAGAAGAATATTTTTCTTACTTAAAAAATAAAAATAGATTTTTAAAATAAGATTAAAAGAACATGCAAAGTTTAACGTTATACGCTTTCTTCATTCCCCTATAAAAAATTCCTGAAAAATACCTATTTTTAAAGACTTTCTCCGGCTCCAGTCATACTCAACTTGTATTCATGCTTAAAAAAAAAAAATTATTTTACTAAAGTTAATTTACTAAATATTACATATAACAACTAAAAAATAAGAAGTTAACTTCAAATCGCGTACTTTACACAAGTATTTCTCGAAAACGAGTACCGCAAGGGTATTGAAACTTATCGCATATTATTAATTTCTATTTTTATATAAAGCATCATATACTAGTCTTTCAAAAACATTTAGAAAAAACTTTTTTCACAATTTATTATTTGTCATTAACATATTTTATTATTAATCACATACATATAAGTGTGAGAAAGCATGGTACAAAATAATTTCAATATTTAAATTATTGTAATAATAAAGAAATCAATTATTTACATTTTCTTCTGTGTGTGTATGTGTGATGTTATTGACAATAGTTTCTTTGCACGTTTACATTTCTTTTGCAGATTTTTTACACGCTTAATTTTCACAAGTGTGATGTCAAATACAGACAAGATTTTTGTTTATCTGCTATAAGCGTTATTTTGAATGTAAGGTTTTAATAATCAAATGTTTTTAATAATCAAACATTTTCAAACTGCAAGCGAGGGACAAGCAATATCATCTACAGCATGTATCCTTAAAATACTACGATCTTTTCTAGCAGCACTAGCCACTAGCGTATAATTTGTCCGCCGACATTACTAATTTCTTCTGCAGCAACACATAAAATGTTGAACAGTTTTCTCGAATGGTTGTAATAACGTCTGTATGTCCTTGCATTATTAATTCGTTAAGGTATTGCTCATATTCTCATTCTATTAACAAAATTTTGAAAAAAGTTATAATATTTTTAATATTTTTAATAAAATTTAAAACTATTAATTTAGAAATTACATCTTTTGACCAAAAGCGTTGGTCGAAATTAATAACGTCTCGATGATTGATCCGAAAAAGTGCTGTGTGAATCCGACAAAGCGAGTTGGCTCACGGTTTTTTCAATGTTCATATCGGTAAAGACGTTATATATTGCCAGTTACTGTCGATTTAAGCTGCTTTAACTGTTATTCTATTCACTGGCGAAATAAATTTATTATTCTGATTTTTAATAATATAAGAGAAATAAGACCGTTTTATGTGACCGTTATACAATCAATCAATATTAAATAAGCCGTGTACGATTCGAGCTTGGATCTCAATAGCCTAATAATATTTTTTATGTATAATTACACGTATATTTTTTCCAATCTTAATAAATTGAGCGTTGACTAACTTGTCAGACTTACAACACAGCTCCTGTTGGAGTAGTAAATTCTTTACTATTATTTAAATCGATTTAATTAGAGGGATGTGAGGGGATTTTATTAATCCAATAGGAGCTGTGTTGTAAGTCTGACAAGTTAATCGGCGCGTATTATAGTTGATTAAAGTTGGAAAAATATGTAAATATAGTATATAAAAAATATTATTAGACTACTATAAAATCTAAGCTCAGATCGTAAATGGTTTATTTAATATTGATTAATAATATTTTTGATAAAAAAGCCGCCTAGAACCTAGAATGGAAATATTGGTTTAGTTCTAGTTCAGACTATAGTCACATATACTTCTTCTGAATAAGAAAATTTTAGCTTTTTGCGTTTCAGATACCTAGAACAGCTAGAATTATTTACACCGTCTGTCATTTATGGTGACCAGGATATAACAGAAAAAAAGAGCATTTTTGTTACTTAAAAAATAAAAATAAATTTTTAAAATAAGGTGAAGAGAGAGAACATGCAAAGTTTAACGTTATTCACTTTCTTCGTTTCCCTATAAAAAGTTCCTGAAAAATATATATTTTAAAGATCTTTTAAATCAGAATACCTCCGTTAATAATTCTTTACATTCTCTTCCTGACAGAAGAGATTTTACCACTTCTCAATATAAATATAAATTTATCTTATTATGGTTTTATTCGATTATTCCGGCGTTTTTATATTTGTGATTTAATTAGATTATTGTTTACTTTGTTTATATTATTAGATGATTGTTTAATGTTTTAGTCTAGACTAATGTTTAATGTTTTAGTATGTAAACTTGAACATTAATTATCATGTTTTTTTATATTTATCTTCTTCTATCGTAGTAATCCGTTCCGAAGAAGACTAAGTACAGTCGAAACGTTAAGCATGTGTATTGTTTATTTAAGAAATTGTTTTTATTTTAATTCAATATCTCTCTGTTGTTGCTCGTGGCCGCTTATAAACATTAATAGCTAATATAAATTTAATAAGAGTAAAAAGAACATTATGAACTACTTTTTTTCTCGATATAGTTAATATGTAATTATTGTTATGCATTTAAATATTAAATTTAAATACTATTATGCTAAAGTAAAGGTTTTTAATGTAAGACTTTTTTTGATATAAGAGCAAATTTGCCAGAACGGAAATTTCTATACATTACATTTACGAATTTTAGTTTTTATGTTTATAAATATTTTTTTAATTAATTATAATTGCAATCTTTATATTTATAAATTTCAAATATATATATATATATTTATAAATATAAAAATTAAAATTTGTAAATATAAACGTAAATGTAACGTATAGCGCATCGTCGATTTGCCAACGCGAGACTCGGCATTCGGCGAGACGCGAGGAGCGATGCATGGCATCGTGGCATAGCCGGCGCGTGCTAAGCAGCTACGTCACAGCTCAAGCGAGAAGGAGACAGCAGATCGTATGTCTGCCCTTCTCTTCCCGCTCGAAGCTTGCCGAGTGCCGAGTCAGCCGACTGGCATATCCCCTCCATCTGAGTAGTTCGGACACGAACCATGTGTGTACCGTTACCGAGCGTAACGACGTAGTTGACGTCCACTTTCTCAGGCGGCGCGTCAGTATACGTCCGCTGGAACGGAATGATCCTGGTGGCCGCTCTCAGGTTTCTCTCTGGTACCATACAAACGATACAAACGTCGTCACGTGATCCGTTTTGTCGCTCGAACGGTCGGTTTCAGCGGCTCGTGAAAATCCAGTTTTAAGGTCTCGTTAGACAAACTTGTCGAGGTGTTGAATCATATGCCGAAAGAAACGGCGTAGTTTCGTTCCTTCGGCACCGGCATATGGACCACGCACGTCTCTTCATGCTTATATGTTTCGGCGTTCGGCAAGTTTGTCTGGCGTGACTTTAAGATTTGAAGATAAACCAATTCTCGACTATCTCGGTTTATTTGAGTGACGGGTGTAGGCAGGTAAAACGTTTATTGTTTATATATGGTTGATGTCATGTACGCTATGGGTCATGTCTGTTTTAGTGACACAAGTTGCAACGAACATCGTTCTCGTCTTCTTGGTCGTCCGTGACGAACAAAGACAGAACGCGACTTGGGTCGACTTGTGTCCGTACGAAAGGTTGTAACCGGACGATACTACTGGAGGCACGAATCAACGCTACGTGTCCTTAGAAATCAACGGTCGCCACTCGGTTTGACCTTTGAACCACCGAGAAGGTAAGTATCGAACGATCTCTCTAATTATTAATCAGACTAATTAATCTTCTTTTTTCAGGTTCCTGCCACCGCCGATCAGGATCGTCGCTGCCACCGGAATCCAGGATCAACGAGGGACTTTGAGTGATCGACGCCAATGGATCAGGTAAGTAGAAGGTAAATCCAATTTAATGAATTTTCGAAATCTTTTACGAAAAGGATGTTTAATTTATTCAATAATATTGATTTCCAGTGATGGTTGTTCACAAAAGTTCGAGTCACACAAGATGTCGGACGCTCGTATACGTAGGCACATACGCCCCGTTTATCTACGACGCACGAAGTTATTTCGGTCTAAAAAGGCCGTTCGTCAATGTAAAGACGACAATTAACGCGTTCCGCGGGCGTTCCCGGTTGTTATGAATGTTGACGAATCGCAATTATCGCACTCGTATAACGTTCGCGGTGACTTAGCGCGACGACGAAAGAGCGAAGCTTATTACGTGTTGTTCGCTCGAACATCCCCGAGAGACTGCCTCGAGTTGTTTGTCTCGTTCGAGCTCCCCACCATCGGTATCGGTGACCCCCACTCCGACGTCTATTCCGCTTTCTCTCGCCGCTAACTACGTATATGACTCCGGTACTTTTCCACGCGGGTGTTTACGCCGTTCGCGCCGAACCCCGTGGAAATTTCCACTCGCGTTGCGCTCGCGCGGTCGCTCCGTCCTGGCGACGGGGTAGCGGTTTTCCACCGCGACGAATCTCGCGCGGCCTCTGACGCCGACCTGTGCGCCAGGTCTATTATCATACATACAACCTCCATCCGGGCGACTTCCCCGAGGAAGACGTCCGGGTGCAGAGCACCAGGCTCGCCAACGACGTCGACCCCTCCTGACCTTTACGCTGGACCTAGTAAAGCGCCTTCCGCGGTTTTTCCCCGTAGAAGATGTCTAGGTCGCGAAATGGCAAACGGTTCCGTAACTTTGTTCCCGGTCGTCGGATCTCGACGGCGACCGGGCACGGATGTTTATGGGGATGTCCCCGTTCATCAGGGGTGTCCTTTCCCTGAGAATGACTCACCTAGTGCGAGACTCAGGACGGTCCGCTATTTCGTTCCCCGGCCAACGGATTTCGACGGGACTCGGTGGGCTCGGCGAAGTGCCCCTCGACGTCAGGAGTGCCCAACTCCTGTGGATGATGCACCTGGTGTGACGTCCTGGGTGATGCGAGGTGGCTCGATCCGGCAGAACGTTTCCGTCGAAATCAATTTTTATGGGTTCTTCTTGCAGTTAAGGAGGTAAAACCCCAGGATAATTAGCTGCTGGTCGGCGATGTAGATTATGGCTCCTTGGATCCGTCGAAGGTAGATAATTCAATAATCTTTATCTTTTTTTTGATATAAAGGAGTATGATATTTATTGTAGAACTTTTACGATACAAGTGACTTATGTGGGAGGATGGAACAAGTATAAGATATGTGACCTTTCCTGGCTCGTTTCACACTCTCCGTCGAGAGGGTGAAAGATTCTGCTTTTATACAATTTTAGAAACGGTAGTGGGAGGTGACCGCACCTCGTTACAATGCGTCATAGGGCGTTGTCTAGCGGATGTGAGTCTATTTCTAGTGGTGTGGCTCGCTTGCCAGCAATGAGTCATGGGGTGATGTCTTGAAATTCATTACCTTATATGGTCATGCGTTGCGCTCCGCTTCGACATGTCCATATATGGTCTATGCGAAGACTAGATTCACTCGAATGAGTCATACAGGTGACTCATCTGAATTCCATTTTTATTCTCTAGTCTAACAACGGTTTGTATTGAGAGCGATACCTACTTTCATTATGAAATTTCAATATGACTTTTATCAAAAAGGAAAATAAAAAGTCTTCAATATTTTAATTTTAAAATGTTCAAATATATGTTGAATATTATTTAAGTTTCTTCAGACATACTTTACATAGGGTAGAATAATTCAATAATACAATTAAAGTCATTATTAGTATGTCTAAAGTATAAAAGATATTGCTCTCTTCGTCTAACAGTTACTATAGTATATCTGACTCTCTCTTTCTCTCTTTCAGATCGTACAATACTCGCATCTCGCTCGGATTCGTGTTCCTTATGCTACGCATAATACAATTTTATCTTTCTCAGGTTCGTGAGTAACGCTTCGGCGTTTGACGCTCGAGGTTTATATTAATTTTAGTAAATATATATATATTTTGTTAATAATAATATTGATAAAAGTGATGTTAGCGGCGGTAATAATGATTCTAATATCATGTTAATAATATACCGTGCAGGTGAAAATGGTCAGCATTCTCATTAGTACAGGAAATCAATGAAATTAAATTGTTTATTGTATATATATATATATAATAAGATTTTTATTATTTTTATATCTCGCGAATGGTTGGGAATTTGATAGGAGTGTATAGGAAACATATTGTAGGACTTTTACTAAAGTATAATATAGCATTGGAAAATTTTATTGTTAATATATGTATTTGTTAATAACAAATTGTTAATTAAATAAATTGGTACTTTTTAATTCGCGTATCGATATTGTTATGTTCTCTTTATTTAAGAGGTTTCGAATTTCTAATATCATCTTGTTTATGAGCATTCGTTATTTTATTGTTATAAATATTTTGTAAATAAACAATTGCAGAAATAAAAGTTATTATCATTTTTCGTAGGTGTACTGATGCAGAGGTTACGTGCGCGGTCAGAATTCGTGTTTACCCGAACGAGTTTTCATCCACATAATTGTTTCATCCACATAATTGTCAATTATATGGACGAATGCAAACTGGAGGTATGTATTTTGTTAATTAATTAGGTGTAGCGAGTTGTTAAAAATTATGTTTTTTATACGGGCTTGATGAGAAAGGTTCAAACTTAATTTACATGCAAACGGGGTATTTTTAGCAGGCGTAGTTTAAGAGATATTAAGGATTGAAGTTCGATCCAGTCGAATTTTCGATAATTAGGGCGTATAATATCAATTATATGGCACAACTCCCATGCTAAACCGTTATTTTGGGTGTCTTTCCCTTTGGAATTTTTTGTAGCCTCAACCAGAGGAGTGACGAGGTTTTGACTTATACAAAAGTTATTGTGCATAACCTGGGGCACATGTTAACGGCTATTATTAGTGTGGTTAATTATTTATTTATAATTGTTTATAAAAATAAGTTGCAAAATTGAACAATCTTGTAGTAAGTATTTTTTCATTAAGTCGATCGGTTTTTCGAGATGATTTTGATGACGTAGTTAGTAAAATGGTATTGATATAATTTTAATTGTTTATAACAATTGTTTTGAAAAATATTAATAAGATAATAGTTATTTCAATGTAGCGTTTTTCCATAAATATAAGAGAATGTATTTCTATAATTGTTTTATCTCCGTCTATTTGTTTTTATTTTTATTTTAATTTATTAAGAGTCTATAGGGCTATCCTTGTCTTACTCTCTGTGAACTGGTATTAAACTATCCTCGTCTTTCATGGGGCGAATGTTCAATTTTTAATTTCATTTATTAGTTTAATTAATTTAAATAGAAAATCGGCGTTAACGTTACTGGTGTTTAGGAGTATGAGAGATTCCATTTTTATCATAATAATTAAATGTCAAAATTTTTGTTTAGAAATGAAATTTTTCAGCTTTAAAATGTATAAAAAATTAAAATATTAATGTAAAAGTGATTTGGTCTTTGTAAGTCTAAAGGGTAGGAAATTCAAAATGGCGGACGTGAAACTTTAATAATTTATAATTCGAGAACGGTAAGAGATAAAAAGATGGGGTTTCTTTTGTTGTGTTCGGACAATTAAGGGCATTATTTTAGGTTGTTTAAAATTTCTGTGTTTTATGGATTTCCATAAATTTTAATTATATCTCGGAATTAAGAAGAGATATGATGTAGGGGTTTTTGTGAGGTTACTTGACATGCTCTGCTGAGTGTCTGCAGTGATTTTATTCATTATCTTTAATAATATTTTTATGATAAATTTTATTGTTAATTAGTTTATTTTGAGAGATCCAACAATGATTTATAACCAAAGTTGTTTGACTTTTTGTGATAGTTCCAGTAATCACACTAACTAAGTCTGTTAATAATATAATTTAATTGTTTATAACAATCATGTTTGAAAAAATGCTAATGAGATAATTATTATTTTAGCGTGATAATGTTCCTTAGGCACAAAAGGTTAGTTCTTATAAATAATCTGCTTTAATTTATTTATTTATATTTTATTTTAATTTTCTGAGTTTATTCTTATGGATTATGTATTTATTCGTGTGTTGAATGAATTTTATATGCATAAAGGATCTCATAAAGCCTGTAATGTTTATTTACGATCAATTTTAGTGATTCTGGGGAGTTTTAACAAGCAATTGTCCAAAAAGTTTATAGTGTAATTCATGAAAATAGGGCTTAAGCTTGAAAAGACCCCTTAAGGAAGCCATGTTCTATAAGCTTGTGTCTACTACTTTAAGAACGCGTGCTCGCATCAGCTGAGTGATTGTTGTGACAGTTAGGTTAAGGTGTGATTATTTATTCTCATATTGTTTTCAGATGCTGTGCAATTAGAATGGAAATCGAAAAATTTATGCGGCTGGAATATAGCGGTGATTATACCGTCAGACGTGACATCTCCCTCCTTAGGGAAGTTCGGTCCCCGAACTTTTATTAGTAAGTATAATTTATGTCGTATAGAGTATGATTATATTTATAGATAATTAATTATTTATGTAATTTTTATTACAGGATTCTAAAGTGTGCCTGGCAGTGTAAGAGCTGTGTTGCTGCAGTTAGATTTATCTAAATCGAGGTAATAGTTCCATTGACAAAACAGTTGTCTAGCAATGTACTTAAGTAGTTCTAGAATATATATAGATTTGATTAGTAATATATTTTTTTCTTTCTCTTCTCTCTTTTTTTCTATTTTATTGGGCATATACACGTGTATATTTGTACTTGCATACATATATAAACGCACATATTTGTTTTCAATGTTCATTCCGTATGTTACTTATTCGGGTATTTATTAATATATGTTATTCTTATTTTATTATAGGGCTGGTTGTCTATACTGTCACCGTGATTTCGTTGGACGGATATGATAAGGATAAATTAAAAGTAAGTTAATGCTATTTCTATCGTTACTACATTCATTCATATAATTTTAGTCTCTCCCTTTTTTTTTATTATTTTTGTTTAAATATATTCAAGTATTTGCCGCGTGTTCTTTCCTTAGCTTCGTCTAAATCCAGGCGATAAGCAAAATTACGTAGTCTTTTCACTTCTAGCATAAGGCTTGTCGTTGACATTTTGCTTAGCTCTGTAAGGATAATTATTTATTGATTATATATAACGGTTTTATCTTATAAGAGTGCAGTAATTAATATATTTCGTTATTGTTACAGGTGATAGGAGGTATTAGTGAGCTGAGACTGAATTAATAAGGATAAGTATTTTCAATCTTATTTTATATTCTTATGAATATATGTGTATATGGGAATATTAATGTATTTTCCTTTATCTTATTTCAGGTGAGGAATAGGTACGAAATTATCCTGGATGGGCTTGTTCTACGAGTGTGAATATGAATACGTTATAATAGTAATCTTACAATTAGTAAAGTATTTAAGTTACTTGTATTTTTAGATTAATTAAATATATGTGTTTTTTTATTTTCTATTATATGTGTGTGTCAGCGTACTCTTTCCCCTTTTCTATGCATGTATATAAGTTAAAGTTAAAATTATTAATATAGAATTAAGATTACATTCTACTGATTGCTACGATTTAATTTTCAAAGTACTTATTCTTAGGAAATTAGGGTCCTCCACCGTGCTCATTAAGTATAATCATATGTTAATTATATAAAATTTATTATTTTATTTCAATCCCTTCACCATGTACATATAATAAGTATTAGTATGGTTAATATTTTCTGAGAGGTTAGTATTATAGTAAGGTCGCTCGCTAATGTTTATTACAATCGCAAAATAGAGGTTACTCTTTTATTATTCGGAGTAGTCCTAGCACTAATACAAATGTGCTTAATAATAGGACAGTTCCCTCTAAACAGTACACTGTAAGAAAATCGATTGGTAATTTATAAAGCTGAATATACGTATATATAACGCAAAATATTCGATAAGCATATTTAAAAGTATAATAATGTAGGTTATTTATATATATAAAATATAATAGCATTATAGCTTTTCGCAAACGTATTTTATAAGTATGTATCGTGTATTGCTTAACGTGTTCCACGAGGAATAACCGCCTCGCATAGAATCTGATAAGTCAAATGTTCGGTACGCCCGTGCAAATCTATTATAGTGATGCGGCACTCATGACAATCTATGGTGCGTTTGGTTTTTATCAATAACTTGTAACATCGCCCGCAATGTAGGGTTGTATGGACGAAAGTTCGCGAAAAAAGGTGTAGCTGTCGCCATACGGCGTTTGGTCGGTTATAAATGCAGAATGTGTGTTCACTTGTCGCACAATCCGCACACAGCGCGAGTTCGGCCGCGACTTGCGCATACCACGCGGAGTGACATATAAAGTCATAGGCCGGTCTTACAAGTGGATCTGAGTAATCGCGGTAGTAAATCGGTATTGATAGTGGTGGTTGTGTAGGAGGGGGTGGCGAGCCCTGCGGTATGGGAAGCATAGGGCGCTCACCTATTATATGATGTCTGCTTGCAGGTTCAGCGAAGTGATCGTACGATCCACATGGTTCTCCTAAGGCAAGCGGGCTGCCTATCGATGTGCTCAGGCCGCTCAGAGAATGCGACCCACGGCTGCTGCATGCTTCCGCTCGCGTAGATGATCCCATTGCCACGTACTCGTGGCTCGTCTGCGTTGCCGGGATGTTGGCGTAACGGGGCGGAGGTCTGGAGACATCAGGCAGTTTGACGGTGCCTGTCACCTCGCTGCCCAGGCTGTCATCGACGGGGGACTTACGGTTGATCTCTTCGAGCACCTCGTCAATCAAATTCTCCATGCCGGTTAGAGCTGCTTCCACGGATGCCACTGACATCCGCGGCACTTTGTAGATTGTGTTCGCCGGTGTCGGCGGGCGCTGAGCTCGGGCGTAGACCTCAGGATCAGTCGGACCGGGCCAGTCACGGTCCATGTTGGGATGGACGTCGACGCCAGATCTAGTGTCGCGCTCCGGTGGTCCTCGCTGCATTGGAATTGGCGATCGTCGATACGACTGCGCTGCGCTGAGGTCCATCGGTAGATTTTCGTCAATTCCAGGTCATCAAAATAATCCGGCGGAGTTGTCCCAGTATCCTGTGCCAACGTTTATAATGGTTGTTATGATAGCTGCTCCTTCTCATCCTGTGAAGTGAGCGCAAACCAAAGACTAAATTTTGGTACGGAGTCGTGTGGTTTGGTCACTTACGAATTATTGCTGTGTTTTCTCAAGTCGTCCGTGCGTCTCTGCTTCTTGTGCTTCTTCTCGTAGATTACACTGGAGCGTTGCTGTTCTTGAGCCAGACTGTTCACATTCGGGCTCGGTGTCTCGGCTTTTATTCTCTACTGAGGAGCAAGGGGTAGGTCCCTTGGTTCCTTTGTCACGGTTGCATCGTGCATAAAATAAATTCGCAGTACTGCTGATCCAAGAAGTCCTGCTTATCATCCAGATAATAACCACAAGTATTCCGAGAACACTCATACCCCATCCTACGGCACTGTAGGTGATAAGTCTTTGTTCTTGCATCCGTCTATCCTTGATCTGGCGAGCCTTTTCAATGATGTCATCAAAAGTCGTTGATACGTGGCTATTATTCATCGTCCATAATTCACGTGTCGCTTCTGCCAGGTCGATTTGTTATTTTTCACGGATAGGCTCGTACAATTGTAAAATGCTTAGATTGTTCATTGGAGTATAATGCTGTACGAATTCTATAGAGTGAACAGATGGATGGCTCATCGTAGTAGTCCCTGCTTTAATTTTACATCCTTGGCGTATGGAAATAATGCCAGAATTACTTATTTTTTCCTGTTTGCTTTGTTGGCATTCTATGCGAACTATTTCTCGTTTTCTTGCAGTATATATCCAATTTCCGGGCGTAGTTAAGGCTTTCCAGTATGTTTCTCGTAGGTTTTGTAATACTATGTTGCAATATTCTAATTCTATATTCTGTTACGTCCCGATAGATCGCGGCCGCGAAGGGGGCGGTACTCGGATCGCTTATACGGGACTAGTCGCTTTTCGGGTTATCGAGCCAAGGGGCTCTATCCGGGGATACCTGCGACCGAGGTAATTTGCTATCCAGACGCTCGTCACCAAATCGTTTGCCCGATCCGCACCCTCACTGGGAGATTTCAATTCGGTAGTTCATCACCGTACCGTTGATTCAGAGGATTCGTCAGATATCGTTCAAACGGTTCTTCTACTCTAGTACATGCGTAACATTCGAAAGCGGGCCGACAGTCGGCTAGAACCTTACTGCACTCGCTACACGTGGGGAACTCTATTTGCGGCCCGTATTGCACGAAGTGCCTGAGAACGCCTTCGAAATCTTGCCGGAAGGGCTGGTATTGGCCGAGCTGGCAATCCTCACAAATAATGACCCCCGTAGTTTTATTTTGGAAAAACAACGACCAGACACAGATTCCCGTCATTAGCCATGCTCTGATAGGGCTAGGGGGTGAAACTACCTCCGGAGGTTGCCGATTTACTGGATGTCCGGGACACATGAACAATGGAGCGCTAAACTCTAGTTTGGGAGATGGCAATTATCGTAGATTCGCGTTCTAAATATTAGTCTCCTCCCTTGTGTTCCACCGAACGTTTTACGTTAGAGAATATTTCACAGCACGTGGTACACGCGGAGGGGCTCTGGATTTCTCCGATCACGACGTCGCACGAATCGCACTCTTCGACTTTGTATCGGTAACCGATATGCATATAATGGCGGACTAAGCAGTCGTACTGGCGGCGTTGCGGGCCCGTTAGGTCTCGGAAACACTCTTCACAGAGGTAGTGTTTGCTGTCACGATTTTGATGGCAGATAGTAAAGACACACACGGCGCGCGATAACCAATTCCGCCGCGCAATTCTAGAGGCCAGTGGGGTTAGTCGGCGCGCGGGGCGTCGCGTGCGCGGATCGCTCATGCCGTTCGCTTAGCGCCTAGGGGCGTCGTCACTTACCTTTAGTCGAGTTCCAATGGGTGATCCGCGGTAGCCCAGTGTTCTGGTGGTGAGGCGTCGAACCACAGGTGTAGAATCTCGGCGCGGCGCTGGATCAGGCGGATTCGGCGGGAGTCGTCCTTTTTGATTGAAGCGATGAATTCCCAAGATGGAACTGGTGGTGGATTGTCGGAATCTCCTCCCGGTGTGAAAGTGATCGGGGTTAGCCGATAGTTCTGGGCCTTCCGGAATGCCTGGTAATCTGCTCGAGACTCGGCCTTGTCCAGTGGAACGTAGATGTATTGTATACTTTTAATGTTAATTTTGCGCACTGAAGTTACGTTTTCGAGTTTTGGTCTCGCGTCCGCCTTGCACGCGGAACTTGCGACGAAGTACTTTTCGTATTCAGGATCAGGCGCGTAATCGGAAAGGACTCCTAACAATGGATTCGGAGGGGTCCCGAACAAAAGGCGGTTGAGCCTGCGGGTGCGTACCTTGAGTCCGCTTCGTCGCGTCTTGGGCATTTGTTAACTACTGATTGAGGTTAAAAGACAAATACGCTTCGGTTGGCTCTCCTTGCTCGTGGCGAGAAAGCGTGCTGCTCGTACAGCACTGCCCCTCTCCAGACACCCACGGACGGTAGCGTGCCGCTCGTACGGCACTGCCTCGTACGCAGATGTGGCACAAGGGGAGGACCGGCGATTCGGATGCCTTATTGCAATTATTAGAATACCCACAGGCGGAGACGTGCCGCTCGTACGGCACTGGGCTCGTGTGTGGATGTAGTATAAGTGGGATCAGTGGATGATGTGCGAAGAGGTGTAAGAATTTGTAGAATAAGATATTGTATAAAAATGATTGTATATTACGATAATTCTACATAGGACATATGATTACAAAAGTAACAAGATTACAATCAGGAATGTATATATGGTGACACGTAATTCTATATGTAGTGAGAGAGCTGAAGGCTCTGGGTTTGGTAACGCACGTGGAGATAGGAAGATTCTCGATGTAGAAATAGGAAGGTTCTGGATTCAGAGAGACTCGAGAAGGATTCAGTGGTTACTTAACTGGAGAGTCCGTGATCGAGGTAGGACTCCGGGGAACTGAGCGCGTCCCTTGGGATGTTCGTTTTTATATTCCTGTTTTCCCGATGGCGGGGGTGGTCGAGTGGAAGGGTTGACTGAGTGGAAGGGTTGAGTTGCGTCATCGGCTCCGCTTTCGATTTCTCTCCTTATGGTCATGTCTTGAGTTTTCAGGAAGGGTCTGGGAGGGTTTAGGTTTGCGTTACTTGAAGGAAGCGTTTGCGGGGAAATTCCTATGGCTAAACCCTTGTGGGCATTGCGACTTATTCGTTGTATATACATTGATGGAATAGGCCAAGCCTATTGCGTATATCGTGACTTATCTTCTATATTTATATGCTAGTGGGTAGGTTAGGCCAATCGCGCAGGTCGTGACTTATCGCTAGTGTGGTAACTTATTTGGTGGTAATTCTACTGTCGGTAAGTCATGCTAGTGAGTGAGGTAACTTATTTAGTGGTAATCCTACTGTCGGTATTCGGTGGTAATCCTACTGTCAGTAAGTCATGCTAGCAAGTATGGTAACTTGTTCGGTGGTAATCCTACTGTCGGTAAGTCGTGCTAGCAAGTATGGTAACTTGTTCGGTGGTAATCCTACTGTCGGTAAGTCATGCTAGTAAGTATGGTAACTTATTCGGTGGTAATTCTATTATCGGTAAGTCGTTGTTTTTATGAGTAAGGTCTGATTAAAGTCTTCCTACAATCTAAAAAAGTTTCAAATTTTCCGGGCGTGTGAGAGGGTGGACGTAACAATTCTTATTTAGTAAGAGTTGAATATTACAACTTGTCGCTTGCCGTATCTTTTTCAAAGGAAATATAGCTGGGCAGATAAATACGGTGCTGGACGATATACATTCTCGCAGTTCCCCTTCTCAAAACTCGTAGAAGCTATCGGTGTCCTCGCTTATTCCAATATGTTCTGCGTCAGATTTAATTATTGCGAATTTTGTTTCGTCGAATGCTTGTCTGGCAGGTAATGGTACGGCTCTATACATTTTATATATTCCAGGAATCAATAATGGAATATGCAGAATATAAATCAATCGATTTCCGGAATAGGCAATTCGTAAGTTGAATATTTTTATAAGTTGATCCATTCCGATTTCGTCAGTACTCACCGGAAATTCTGCATGGGGATTCTGTTCTTTTATTAACTTACAATTTTCTATTAATTGTTGCGGTGAAATTAAACGAGGGTGGATGAATCCCTGCTTTCCGAATAATATTCCATCGATCAGAATATTTAAATCTATTTCATGTTGTAATATCTCTGTATCCAGTTTTGTCATAACTTCCCAAAAATATCGATGCCTTTGATTTAACATCGCTTTAATTTCTATTGCGCTAAGCTGCTTCCTTATCTCCCATGTAGCGTTGTACAGTTCCCCGAAACGCGCGTTGCTACAGTTTGATTCACGAGTAACAGAGCGAGATCGTTAGTTTTATTTTCTACATGCATTATTGCATTACGCATGGCATATTCGTCTTCAATGGTTAAAGTTCCGAATAATATCTTGCTAAGTTGTCCAACAAATTCCAAGGGAGCTCGTTTTGTGCGGGATTCTCCTATGAGTTCGCGTATATGATCTTGATACTGCTTTATCTTATTTAATTTGGCAATTAATGAAGTCAATCGTGGTCGTATTTCACAATGTGAATTGTGATCACCACATTGTTGTAATATTGAGTCCATTTGCCGTTCAAGCTTGGCCGTTGCACCTTTAATATCGCGCAAGTCGATGTAGGAAAACGCCCTAGTAGACAGCGCACTGGTCTATTGAGCCAAAAGTCCCGGGTTCGATTCCCGGTAGAGCTAGAAAATTTTATTCGCTCGTTCTCCTCTCGGAAGGCAATGGCAAACCACCAAGAGTATGTCTTGCCACGAAAAATTGCCGTTCGAAATCGGCGTGTCGTTCGAAATCGGCGTTAAACTGTAGGTTCCATATATACAATAATGTGTATAATCCACGTGCGCAACACATGTATATGAAGAGAATACAGTGCCCTTCGTCCGGGTCTATTGGACATATATATATATATATATATATATATATATATATGTAGGTCCAGAAGTATGTTCCGGGACTTTTATTTTTTACATCGGTATATTCCAGGACATTTGGCAGTTTCCAGGACTGTCCTGGAAAAAATTCATGTCCTACGGCACGTTTCGGGACAATTTTTTGAATCTGATTACATATATATGCGTTATATTCCAGGACTGTACATTTCAAAAAACGTAAACAGTCCCGGAACATACCTCTAGACCTACATATATATATATATATGTAGGTCCGGAAGTATGTTCCGGGACTTTTATTTTTTTACATCGGTATATTCCATATTTTATATATATATATAATATATATATATATATATGTATATATATAAATTGCAAAGAATTTATCATCTTCCAAGAATTCTCGGACGTACGCATTTCTCCAACGGCCTCGAAAAATATTCCAGGATTATCTTTTAAACCAGTAATTGTGTATTCTTTTTCCTTCATCCCTGATCTGCAATCCGAGCAGGTTTAGTTCGGTCTACATGTACGATTTTAATTTTATTTGGTGGAATTAATATTTTAATATTATTATTTTCTAGGATTTCCACAATTTCATACGGCCCTGTGTATTCGTCATCGAACTTGTTTTTCTTTTTAGGTTTTAATGAATATATAAAATCTCCTACTTTATACGTTTGTGTTTTTAATTTTTTATCATAAATGTTTTTAACGTTTTTTGGCTAATCCTAAATTTGACACGGCTAGTTTCCTTAGATCAGTTAATTTATCAATAAGTTCGCTCACGTAATCGTCATACGTTTCTACCGGATTTTCTGTCTTTATTTCAGATGGCAATCGTGTGGCTTTGCCGAATACTAATTCATACGGTGTGAATTTTGTTCCCTCATGTACGCTAGTATTATATGAAAACATAGCATGCTCGAACCAGTTGTCCCAATCGTGTTCATCAATGCTTTAAATATTCGGTCAATACATGGTGGCTTCTTTCTAACGAGCCATTGGATTGAGGATGGAAAGCAGATGTGCAATATTGTTTTATTTTAAAATATTTCGCAAATTTCTTCATCATGGAACTAGTGAAATTTGAACCTTGATCCGTCAAAATTGCTTTGGGACTTCCAAATTGACAAATAAATCTACGTGTGAATGCTTTTGCAATTTCCTCTGAGTTCGCTTGCACAAAAGGTACGGCAACTGAATATTTCGTTAATTGATCCTGAATCGTTAAAATATAATCATTACCATTATCAGTAATAGGCAAAGGCCCTAATATATCCATAGCAACTTTATCAAATGCGTCTACAGGTATCGGTTATAATCATCGGTTGTTTAGTCTTTACGCGTACTATTTTTTTCTTTTGGCAACTACTACAGGTTTGAATAAATTTTTCAACTTGACTTTTCATATTTTCCCAAAAATATTTATGACGTATCCGCGCCACTGTCTTTGCGATTCCTTTATGTCCTCCGACACTGGATTCGTGGGACTCACGTATGATACGCGGTCTATCCTTGGGCTCGGGTATGCACACTTGGCCCTTACATACAGTAATTTGAATGTCTGTATTTAAAAATGTGAGTTTTATAATGCATCGTATTCTGAACCATGGTATTTTTATATCGCTATTGTTTTCAGATATACTCGCATGTGAAATATTTAAACGCATCATTTCGTTTTTTAATTCTCTAAATCCCTACGCTACATATCTTTCTTGAATCTGATCATTTAATTCTTCTTTAATTATTATTCCAAAAATTTTCTTGTTGTTCTTTTCTGATATTAACACATGTCCTATTATTCCTTTAAAATTCTTCGGCTTCTGGCATATTTTCCTATCGATTAATTCTTTCCCTATTTCATCTATCGGATCTCCTTTTGTATTTATAAAGTATATTATATTATCATTCCTCATCCATATGTGATCTTGGGAGTCTATAATGTTGACAGAAGTAACTTCCATTTCTCTTATTCTTGGTCTCTGTAATTCTCTCGGTGGTGTTCGTTCCTTCAAGTTAGATTTTTTATTTGTTTTCTTGCTTAATTTTTTATTTGGAAATTTTTTATTCACTGGTCTTTTATTAGGAGTTGTGACTTTTGTTTTCGCAGATTTTTTATTACTTATTTGTAAAGGTTTAGGAACTGCACTATATGAAGGAGGTGAAAATATTCTATTCGTATTGCTTTCATCTGTCGAATCATCACTCGGCGTTTTTTGTTTACGGTATCCTAATGGTTTTTTATTTATTTCATAATCCATTTCATTATCAGTATCTACTTCCATTGTTTTTAGTTCTTGTTTATTTAATGGTATATTTTCTTCTATTACTTCAATAGCGTCAATGTCATCCGGCAATTTTGGTAATTTTTTATCAATTTTCTTCCTTGATTTTAGTACAGGTGAAGGTGGTGCATGAACGTCAGCCTGTATATCAATTTTAGTGTTTTTTATGGCTGTCGCTAGAATGTGATGTTATTTCCATAGCCTCATCTTCAGATTCCTCTTGTTGTTTATGCATTTCTTTTTCATTATAAAATTTTTTATTATCGATTCGTTTTTTCGGGACACCCGTTGTGTGGCTTCCGCTCGGTCTCTTGCGTGAAGGGCATGCGTCGTCGGGAGCGGTTGCTTCCTGCAACGGCTCATAGACGGCGTCGTTATCGCTAAGACGCTCTTGCGGGCCGCGCCCTTCAGCTTCATCCACGTGCAACATTGCGTCTTTATTGTCATCACGGGATTCGTCAAGTTTCTTTGGACTGGAATCTTTACGGTGTTTCTTTGTTCTCTTATGCTTTCGCTTTCTGCGTCTTATGTGGGTAGAAGAGCTACTCTCATGTTTCCTTTTTTCACCTTTTTGACATATTTCTGGATCGTCAGTATCATAGTCGGTTTCATAATAATATGAAACTGTTCCACTGTCACTGCTACTGTCTAAAGCTTTTAAAAATTTACTTCTAGGTGACATTTCCTCTTCACTATCTGAATCCGAATCTATATAAGGAGATGGTTCATCAGGTCTGTTCTTTTTATGCGGCGCTGGATTTCCTGATCCTTCACTTTCCATTGCTCTCTTAAAACTCGGGTGGAATGTTTTTTGTTTTTTATGTTCTTGCCCTACTGAGGCTTCACTTGAAGATGATAATGCTCGTTTTGCATTCAAAGGATATACATGTTTAATTTCTTCGATAGGATTTCTGGACAAAGCATCAGCATTTTTATTTATTTTTCCTGGTTTGTATTTTATTTGATAATCGTATTCCGCTAATTTTAATCTCCACCTCATTAATCGTGACGTAGGATCAGATACTGAATTTAACCATTCTAATGGTTTATGATCCATTACTAATGTAAATTTACGTCCATAAACATAAGGTCGAAAATGTTTCACAGCGTAAATTAAAGCTAATAATTCTCTTTCTGTAGGCGAATATCTTGTTTCTGCGTCATTTAAAACTCTTGATGCGTAAGCTATGGGTAGATCGCTTCCTATTTTGCCTTGACTTAATATTGCACCAATGGCGTATCCTGATGCGTCAGTAGTTATAATAAACGGTTCGTTAAAATTCGGATATTGCAAAATTGGTTCTGAGCACAAGGCGTGTCTCAATTTATCAAATGCTTTTTGCTGTTTTTGTTTCCATTCAAATGCAATAGATTGTTTCGTTAAATCCGAGAGAGGTTTAGCGATTTTAGAAAAGTTTTTTATGAATTCGGTAATATCCTGCAAGACCGAGAAATTGCTTAATATTCTTTCGTGTTTTTGGCATTGGAAATTTTTTTACAGCACTTACCTTCTTGGGATCGGGTCGTACACCATTTTCAGTTATTACGTGTCCAAGATAAGCAACTTCTTTCTTTAAAAATTCACATTTATCAGGTTGTAAGGATAAATTTGCTTCTTGTAGTCGTTTCATTAATCGTTGGAATTTAATCTCGTGTTCCTGTTCGTGAAGCGATTTAGCGTATATTACGATATCATCGAGATATACAAATAATTCAATCCTTTGTAAGCCTGTTAATACCTGATCCATTAATCTCTGAAAAGTAGCGGGAGCGTTCTTTAGTCCAAACGGCATACGGTTATATTCAAAATGTCCGTACGGTGTTGAAAACGCAGTCTTATGCTTGTCAGTCTTGTCCATTAGTATCTGGTGGAATCCAGAAGCTAGATCAAATACTGAAAAATATTTCGCGCTACCAAGCTGATCGAGTATATCGACAATATTTGGTAGTGGATATGCATCACCGATCGTTTTCTCATTAAGCGCTCGAAAATCTATTACGAGACGTCATTTTTTATTGCCTTTAGAATCATCCTTTTTTGGTACAATCCACAAAGGAGAATTATAAGGCGAGCTCGACGGCTCTATTACACCTTTTTCCAACATTTCGTCAACCTGTCGTTGTATTTCTTCTTTATGTACTTGAGGATATTGATATTGCTTGACGTTGATTGGTCTATCGTCAGTGGTGAATATTCGGTGCTTTGATACGCTAGTTGCGCCTAGCGATTCTCCTGGCAAATGAAATCGTTCCGCATAATTTGTTACTAGCCTAGTGACACTAGCTTTTTCTTCCGCATTTAAATGATCGAGACGTAGCAGCTGTATTATTTGATTAACTCGTGTTTTATTGTCCTTTGAGTCTTCTCCTGCGTCATTTGCATCCATTTCTTCGTTATTTAGCTCTTTGAATGGATATATTTTTACAGTCGGTATCGCTAATTCTACGTCTTCGTCCGATGAGTTAATAACATATAGATGTGCTATCCCATCACGATTCGAGACAACGGCGTTACCTAAGTACACCTGCGATCCGGCATCTAATTTTGGAACATATCCGTATTTTATTTCAGGATTTGCTATACGAACAAATATTTGTTTTCGCGTTCTAGCAGGAATTGTAACGATTTCGTCGTTATGGAAATAGTACGATACTCCGTTCACAACCAGACAAGCCCTCGGGTAGTCTATAGTTGCTTTTTGATTTTTGAAGAATTCCGTGCCTAGTATTCCGTCTGACTTAATTGGAAAATTATTAGGAACTACATGAAACCATGCATCAGCATCGAGAATGCGTAATTTAGCTACGCCTATCGTACGAGTTCGGCCTTTAGTTATTCCACTAAGCTCAAATACTATTTTCTTATCAATGGGCACATTCTCATGGAGCGAATCCTCCTTTATCAAATTTATATCGGATCCCGTATCTATCATAAAGCTAGCGCGTTCGTCGAGAAGATTTTTACTTGGCAAAACGACAGAAGGTGGTTTCCCGATCTTATTACAGATTTGTACACTGCGTTTCCTCTTGAAGTTCCTCCGGGTTGACCAGGCGCACTCGCGGGCGTTCGTTCAGCGCTGCGCCTGCTCGCTGAGCCCGATCTCGGTTTCCCAAATTCTCTTGGGCTCTGTCGCGTCGTACGTTTTCAGAAGTTCTATTTTTTCTATTGAAATATTGATTTCCTTGATTTTGCAGATTATTATTATATTGTCTCTTTCGACATTGTTCGAGACTGTGGCCAGGAATCTTGCAGTATCGGCAAATTAGACCAGCGTTTCGCGGATTAACTAAATTTGGACGATTAAAACGGTTATTATTATTAAAATTCATATTTCGCGTGGCATTATTTATTAAAGGATTTCGAACATTATTTAATAAGGAATTTCGATTCAGAGTTCGCGGTTGTAAAGCTTTACATTCTGCTCGTACATGTCCAGAATTTTTACAATACGAACATACTTTTGGTTGCCATTGCACATGGGATATTTGCGCGAGAGGATTAATAGTGCTGCATGAATAAGTATCATGACCATATCCAAGACAATTATTGCATCGAATTGATTGTATGAGTCCTTCCGTTATTCTTATACGTTGCGCGTATTCCTGATACTCTGTTTCAGCTTTTATTGCGGATTCTATAGCGGTATTTAAAGTGATTGCGTCTCGTGGATACATTCTTGTATAAATGTCTGTTTTTAAACCAGTTAGAAAATTTCTTACAGCATTTCTTTCAGCAGAATTTAAAAATTGTATTGCCTGATTCAGATTTTCAGTTTGATAACAAGATTTTAATTGTTGCAGGATCATTGATACTCGGCTACCGTAATCGACTACTGATTCGTCGGGATGTTGAGTTACTTTAGCAAGTTCCCCGTGCAATTGTGACGAAGAATAAACTGGTGCAAATCTAGTTCTTAAGACTGCTAACAAAGATTCTATATCATTATATTCTCTACTTAATGCCACCCTCAATGCAGGTCCAACTAATTTATTTTTTATCATTTGAACAAGTCCATATTCCGCGGTAGGAGAAATCATATTTTTAGCGTGCATGCAACTATTAGCAAACTGTAGGACGGGCATATTTTTTCCATCAAACGGGAGAATTGTCGCGGCTGCATCTCGCAAACTTATATACGGCGCATTAGCTCTACGATTCGCGTCGGTTGCGTTAATATTCATGTCGCCTATCTGTCTAGTTAAATCATTTATTTCGTCTGTAGCCATTTTTATTTATTATAATTACTTATTCGTTAAAAGGAAATGTAAAAGTTCGTAATATTGGTAAGTTCGCACTTACATGTATCGTATGATAATGAAAAGAAGAATGATAGTTATGCGCGACTCCATGAAGCCTTGTCCACACGCTCGCAGCCTTATCCCTGCAGCTCCTCTCCGGAAAAAGATCCTTTTCTCATTAGCAGAGACAGGATGTTGTAGAATGAATACAGCAATCGGCTTCTTCTTCCGCTACTGGCTCACTCAGCTTCCAGAGAATTGAAGTGTTGTCCCAAGGGATGCTTTCCAGATGTCCAATCCTTTCAGCCTTCCAGTCGGGATCGCCTTTTTGGCAATCCCACCGCTGCCACCAAAATTTTCAATTTGTGACGTCCTGGGTGATGCGAGGTGGCTCGATCCGGCAGAACGTCTCCGTTGATGGGTTCTTTTTCTTGCAGTTAAGGAGGTAAAACCCCAGGATAATTAGCTGTTGGTCGGCGATGTAGATTATGGCTCCTTGGATCCGTCGAAGGTAGGTAATTCAATAATCTCCAATAATCTTTATCTTTCTTTTGATATAAAAAAAAAGTATGATATTTATTGTAGAACTTTTACGATACAAGTGGTTTATGTGGGAGGATGGAACAAGTATGAGATATGTGACCTTTCCTGGCTCGTTCCACACTCTCCGTCGAGAGGGTGAAAGATTCCGCTTTTATACAATTTTGGAAACGGTAGTGGGAGGTGACCGCACCTCGTTACAATGAGTCATAAGGCGTTGTCTAGCGGATGTGAGTCTACTTCTAGGGGTGTGGCTCGCTTGCCAGCAATGAGTCATAGGGTGGTGTCTTGAAAT
The DNA here is from genome assembly GCF_030848805.1 of Temnothorax longispinosus. Lineage (NCBI taxonomy): Eukaryota > Metazoa > Arthropoda > Insecta > Hymenoptera > Formicidae > Temnothorax > Temnothorax longispinosus. The sequence goes on along the minus strand of NW_027269959.1, from coordinate 200,149 downwards.
TCATTACCTTATATGGTCATGCGTGACGTTCTGCTTCGACATGTCCATATATGGTTTTGCATAGACTAGATTCACTCGAATGAGTCATACAGGTGACTCGTCTGAATTCTATTTTTATTCTCTAGTCTAACGGCGATTTGTATTGAGAGCGATACTTCCTTTTCATTATTAAATTTCATTATTAAATTTTAATATGACTTTTATCATGAAGAAAATATTTAATCGAAAAAAAAATGCAAATATATGTTGAATATTATTTAAATTTTCTTTAGACATACTTTACATAGAGTAGAATAATTCAATAGTACTATTAAAGTCATTATTAGCATGTCTAAAGTATAAAAGATATTGCTCTCTTCGTCTAATAGTTAATACGGTATAACTGACTCTCTCTTTCTTTCTTTCAGATCATACAATACTCGCATCTCGCTCGGATTCGTGTTCCTTGCGCTGCGCATAATACAATTTTATCTTTCTCGAATTCGTGAGTAACGCTTCGGCGCTTGACATTCGATGTTTATATTGATTTTGGTAAGTATATATATTTGTTAATAATAATATTAATAAAAGTGATGTTAGTGGTGTTAATAATGATTCTAATGTCAGGTTAATAATATATCGTACAGATGGAAATGGTCAGCATTCTCATTAGTACAGGAAATTAATGAAATTAAATTGTATATATATATATATATATATTAAGATTTTTATTATTTTTATATCTCGCAAATGGTTGGGAATTTGATGGGGGTGTATAGGAAACATATTGCAGAACTTTCACTAAAGTATAATATAGCGTTGGAAAATTTTATTGTTAATATATGTATTTGTTAATAGCAATTATTAATTAAATAAATTGGTACTCTTTAATTCGCGTATTGATAGTATTAGGTTCTCTTTGTTTAAAAGGTTTTGAATTTCTAATATTATCTCGTTTATGAACATTCGTTATTTTATTGTTATAAATATTTCGTAAATAAACAATTGTAGAAATAAAAGTTATTATTACTTTTACAGAGTTGTTAATGCGGAATATATGTATACTTGTGAAATTTATATCTATATGAACGAGTTTTATTATGGGGTGTTGGGACACATTTAAAGATATATATTTCTTCGATTAATTAGGTATAGGAGTTGATTAAGAATTATGCTTTATATATTAATTTTAATGGGAAATGTTCAGGTTATCAATGTATACAAAAAGAAAATTTTTCACGATTGTGGTTTATGGGATATTATAATATTAATTCCCATGACCTGGGAACTACCTAAGGACGAACATTTATATGTTTGTTACGGGGTAGGTTCCGGGTCTTTTGCCTTATACCGGGTGGTTTTTCCTTTAAATTTTCGTGTAGCTTTCATTAGAAAAGTGACATGGTTTAAACTTATATAAAATTGTTATACGTGATCCGAGGTATAAGTTAAAAATATTTAATGACATGGTTAATAATTTGTTTATGATTGTTTATAAAAGTAAGTTGCAAAAATAAATGATTATGTAGTAAATGTTTTTCTATCAATCGATTCTAATGATTATTCCGTATATACGTATATATTGTTCTTATCTTAACTGTTCATTTTCTAATTTTATTTTAATTTATTAAGAATTTATTATGGCTATCCTTGTCTTACACCTTGTGAACTGGTATTAAACTATCCTCGTCTTTCATGGAGTGAATGTTCAATTTTCAATCACGTTTATTAATTTAATTAATTTAAATAGAAAATCGGCGTTAACATTACTGGTGTTTAGGAGTATGAGAGATTCCATTTTTATCATAATAATTAAGTGTCAAAATTTTTGTTCAGAAATGAAATTTTTCAGCTTTAAAATGTATAAAAGACTAAAATATTAATGTAAAAATGATTTGGTCTTTGTAAGTCTAAAGGGTAGAAAATTCAAAATGGCGGATGTAAAACTTTAATAATTTATAACTCGAGAACGGTAAGAGATAGAAAGATGGGGTTTCTTTTGTTGTGTTCAGATAATTAAGGGCATTATTTTAGGTTGTTTAAAATTTCTGTGTTTTATGGATTTCCATAATTTTTACTTATATCTCGGAATTAAGAAGAGATATGATGTGGGGTTTTTGTGAGGTTATTTGACATGCTCTGCTGAGTGTCTGCAGTGATTTTATTCATCATTTTTAATAATATTTTTATGATAAATTTTATTGTTAATTAGTTTATTTTGAGAGATCCAACAATGGTTTATAATCAAAAGTTTTTGACTTTTTGTGATAGTCCCATCAGTCACATTAGCTAAGTTTGTTAATAATATAATTAAATTGTTTATAACAATCACGTTTGAAAAAATGCTAATGAGGTAATTATTATTTCAGCATGATAATATTCTTTAGGCACAAAAGGTTATGTTTATATGAATAATCTGTTTTTAATTTATTTATTTATATTTTATTTTAATTTTCTTAGTTTATTCTTACGGAACATGCATTTATTTTTGTTAGGTCCGCGTGTCAAACTGAATTTATATTGCATAAAGGGTCTCATAAAGCTGGTAATATTCATTTGCGATCAATTTTAGTGATGCTGGGGAATCTTAACAAGCAATTGTCCAAAAGTTTATAGTGTGATTCATGAAAATGGGGCTTAAGCTTGAAAGGGTACCTTAAGGCAGCCATGTTCTCTAGGCTTGTGTCTACTATTTTAAGAACGCGTGTTCGCATCAGCTGAGTGTTTGTTGTGACAGTTAATTTAAAGAATGTTTGTTATATTATAATATTGTTTTCAGATGCTGGGGACTTCTAGCAATGAAGGTAGAAAATCAAAAAAAATTTATGCGGGTGGAATATAGCGGTGATTATACCGTCAGACGTGACACCTGGGTGATGTGAGGTGGCTCGATCCGGCAGAACGTCTCCGTCGAAATCAATTTTTATGGGTTCTTCTTGCAGTTAAGGAGGTAAAACCCCAGGATAATTAGCTGTTGGTCGGCGATGTAGATTATGGCTCCTTGATGGCTCCTTGGATCCGTCGAAGGTAGGTAATTCAATAATCTTTATCTTTCTTTTGATATAAAAGATTATGATATTTATTGTAGAACTTTTACGATACAAGTGGCTTATGTGGGAGGATGGAACAAGTATAAGATATGTGACCTTTCCTGGCTCGTTCCACACTCTCCGTCGAGAGGGTGAAAAATTCTGCTTTTATACAATTTTGGAAACGGTAGTGGGAGGTGACCGCACCTCGTTACAATGAGTCATAAGGCGTTGTCTAGCGGATGTGAGTCTACTTCTAGGGGTGTGGCTCGCTTGCCAGCCATAAGTCATAGGGTGGTGTCTTGAAATTCATTACTTTATATGGTCATGCGAAGACTAGATTCACTCGAATGAGTCATACGGGTGATTCATCTGAAATCTATTTTATTCTCTAGTCTAACAGCGATTTGTATTGAGAGCGATACCTTCTTTCATTATGAAATTTCAATATGACTTTTATTATAAAGGAAAATAAGAAATCTTTAATATTTTAATTTTAAAATGTGCAAATATATGTTAAGTATTATTTAAGTTTTACTTTACATTCAATAGAATAATTCATTAGTACAATTAAAGTCATTATTAGCATGTCTAAAGCATAAAAGATATTGCTCTCTTCGTCTAATAGTTAATATGGTATATCTGACTCTCTCTTTCTCTCTTTCAAATCGTACAATACTCGCATCTCGCTCGGATTCGCGTTCCTTATGCTACGCATAATACAATTTTATCTTTCTCAGGTTCGTGAGTAACGCTTCGGCGCTTGACATTCGATATTTATATTAATTTTGGTAAGTATATATATTTGTTAATAGTGATATTAATAAAAGTGATGTTAGCGGTGTTAATAATGATTCTAATATTAGGTAAATAATATATCGTGCAGATAGAAATGGTCAGCATTCTCATTAGTACAGGAAATCAATGAAATTAAATTGTTCATGTATATATATATAATAAGATTTTTATTATTCTTATATCTCATGAATGGTTGGGAATTTGATAGGAGTGTATAGGAAATATATTGTAGGACTTTCATTAAAGTATAGTATAGGATTGGAAAATTTTATTGTTAATATATGCATTTGTTAATAACAAATTATTAATTAAATAAATTGGTACCTTTTTAATTTACATATTGGTATTGTTAAGCTCTCCTTAATTACACGGTTTTAATTCTACAATGAAATAATTTTTTATAAGACACTTTATTTTATTGTTATAAATATTTCGTAAATAAACAATTGCAGAAATAAAAGTTATTATCATTTTTCGTAGGTGTACTGATGCAGAGTTTACGTGCGCGGTCAAAATTCGTATTTACCCGACCGAGTTTTCATCCACATAATTGTTTCATCCACATAATTTCAATTATATGGAACAATTCCCATGTTAAATCGTTATACCGGGTGTCTTTCCCTTTGGAATTTTTTGTAGCCTCAACCAGAGGAGTGACGAGGTTTTGACTTATACAAAAGTTGTTGTGCATAACCTGGGGCACACGTTAACGGCTATTATTAGTGTGGTTAATTATTTATTTATAATTGTTTATAAAAATAAGTTGCAAAATTGAACAATCTTGTAGTAAGTATTTTTTCATTAAGTCGATCGGTTTTTCGCGATGATTTTGATGACGTAGTTAGTAAAATGGTATTGATATAATTCTAATTGTTTATAACAATTGTTTTGAAAAATATTAATAAGATAATAGTTATTTCAATGTGGTGTTTTTTCATAAATATAAAAAAATGTATTTCTATAATTGTTTTATCTCCGTCTATTTGTTTTCATTTTATTTTAATTTATTAAGAGTCTATAGGGCTATCCTTGTCTTACTTTCTGTGAACTGGTATTAAACTATCCTCGTCTTTCATGGAGTGAATGTTCAATTTTCAATCTCGTTTATTAATTTAATTAATTTAAATAGAAAATCGGCGTTAACGTTACTGGTGTTTAGGAGTATGAGAGATTCCATTTTTATCATAATAATTAAGTGTTAAAATTTTTGTTTAGAAATGAAATTTTTCAGCTTTAAAATGTATAAAAAATTAAAATATTAATGTAAAAGTGATTTGGTCTTTGTAAGTCTAAAGGGTAGGAAATTCAAAATGGCGGATGTGAAACTTTAATAATTTATAACTCGAGAACGGTAAGAGATAAAAAGATGGGGTTTCTTTTGTTGTATTCAGACAATTAAGGGCATTATTTTAGGTTGTTTAAAATTTTTGTGTTTTATGGATTTCCATAATTTTTAATTATATCTCGGAATTAAAAAGAAATATGATGTGAGAATTTTTGTGGGATTACTTGACATGCTCTGCTGAGTGTCTGCAGTGATTTTATTCATCATCTTTAATAATACTTTTATGATAAATTTTATTGTTAATTAGTTTATTTTGAGAGATCCAACAATGGTTTATAATTAAAAGTTGTTTGACTTCTTGTGATAGTTCCATCAGTCACATTAGCTAAGTTTGTTAATAATATAATTAAATTGTTTATAACAATCATGTTTGAGAAATGTTAGTAAGATAATTATTATTTCAGCGTGATAATATTTTTCGGGCACAAAAGGTTATGTTTTTATAAATGATCTGTTTTTAATTAATTTATTTATATTTTATTTTAATTTTCTGAGTTTATTCTTATGGAACATGCATTTATTTTTGTTATATCCGTGTGTCAAACTGAATTTATATTGCATAAAGGATCTCATAAAGCCTGTAATGTTTATTTACGATCAATTTTAGTGATTCTGGGGAGTTTTAACAAGCAATTGTCCAAAAAGTTTATAGTGTAATTCATGAAAAAAGGGCTTAAGCTTGAAAAGAAGCCTTAAGGCAGCCATGTTCTCTAAGCTTGTGTCTACTACTTGAAGAACGCGTGCTCGCGTCAGCTGAGTGATTGTTGTGACAGTGTCACGTCTGACGGTATAATCACCGCTATATTCCAGCCGCATAAATTTTTTCGATTTCCATCCTAATTGCACAGCACCTGAAAACAATATAAGAATAAATAATCACACCTTAACTTAACTGTCACAACAATCACTCAGCTGATGCGAGCACGCGTTCTTAAAGTAGTAGACACAAGCCTAGAAAACATGGCTGCCTTAAGGTACCCTTTCAAGCTTAAGCCCCATTTTTATGAATCACACTATAAACTTTTGGACAATTGCTTATTAAGATTCCCCAGCATCACTAAAATTAATCGTAAATGAATATTACCAGCTTTATGAGATCCTTTATGCAATATAAATTCAGTTTGACACACGGACCTAACGAAAATAAATGCATGTTCCGTAAGAATAAACTAAGAAAATTAAAATAAAATATAAATAAATAAATTAAAAACAGATTATTCATAAAAACGTAATCTTTTGTGCCTAAAGAATATTATCATGCTAAAATAAAAATTACCTCATTAGCATTTTTTCAAACATGATTGTTATAAACAATTAAATTATATTATTAACAGACCTAGTTAGTATGACTACTGGAACTATCACAAAAAGTCAAACAACTTTTGATTATAAACCATTGTTGGATCTCTCAAAATAAACTAATTAACAATAAAATTTATCATAAAAATATTATTAAAGATAATGAATAAAATCACTGCAGACACTCAGCAGAGCATGTCAAGTAACCTCACAAAAACCCCTACATCATATCTCTTCTTAATTCTGAGATATAATTAAAAATTATGGAAATCCACAAAACACAGAAATTTTAAACAACCTAAAATAATGCCCTTAATTGTCTGAATACAACAAAAGAAACCCCATCTTTTTATCTCTTACCGTTCTCGAATTATAAATTATTAAAGTTTCACGTCCGCCATTTTGAATTTCCTACCCTTTAGACTTACAAAGACCAAATCACTTTTACATTAATATTTTAGTCTTTTATACATTTTAAAGCTGAAAAATTTCATTTCTAAACAAAAATTTTAACACTTAATTATTATGATAAAAATGGAATCTCTCATACTCCTAAACACCAGTAACGTTAACGCCGATTTTTTATTTAAATTAATTAAACTAATAAATAAGATTTAACGAAATTTATTAAAACTCTTCATTTGCCCTTCTTTGACGCTCCGAGAAGCTTTCTATTTTCACCAGGGCCCTAGCGAAAAACGAAGCACGAAGGAAGCGGAAATTGAGACATTGGAGCGAAACATTTATAACAATAAAATAAAGTAGCTCTTAAAAAATTATTTCATTGTAGAATTAAAACCGTACGACTAAGGAGAGCTTAACAATATCAATATGTAAATTAAAAAATACCAATTTATTTAATTAATAATTTGTTATTAACAAATACATATATTAACAATAAAATTTTCCAATGCTATATTATACTTTAGTGAAAGTTCTGCAATATGTTTCCTATACACTCCCATCAAATTCCCAACCATTCGCGAGATATAAAAATAATAAAAATCTTAATATATATATATATATATATATATATATATATATATATATATAAACAATTTCATTTCATTGATTTCCCGTACTAATGAGAATACTGACCACTCCTACCTGCATGATACATTATTAACATGATATTAGAATCATTATTACCACTGCTAAAATCACTTTTACCAATATTATTATTATTAACAAAATATATATATATACTTACTAAAATTAATATAAATCTCGAGCGTCAAACGCTGAAGCGCCACTCACGAACCTGAGAAAGATAGAATTGTACATGCGTAGCATAAGGAACGCGAATCCGAGCGAGATGCGAGTATTGTACGATCTGAAAGAGAGAAAGAGAGAGTCAGATATACTATAGTAACTGTTAGACGAAGAGAGCAATATCTTTTATACTTTAGACATGCTAATAATGACTTTAATTGTACTATTGAATTATTCTACCCTATGTAAAGTATGTCTAAAGAAAATTTAAATAATATTCAACATATATTTTCACATTTTAAAAATTCAAATATTAAAGATTTCTTATTTTTCTTTATAATAAAAGTCATATTGAAATTTCATAACGAAAGAAAGTATCGCTCTCAATACAAATCGCTGTTAGACTAGAGAATAAAAATAGAATTCAGACGAGTCACCTGTATGACTCATTCGAGTGAATCTAGTCTTTGCATAGACCATATATGGACATGTCGAAGCAGAGCGCAACGCATGACCATATAAGGTAATGAATTTTAAGATACCACCCTATGACTCATTGCTGGCAAGCGAACCACACCACTAGAAGTAGACTCACATCCGCTAGACAACGCCTTATGACTCATTGTAACGAGGTGCGGTCACCTCCCACTACCGTTTCCAAAATTGTATAAAAGCGGAATCTTACACCCTCTCGACAGAGAGTGTGGAACGAGCCAGGAAAAGTCACATATCTTATACTTGTTCCATCCTCCCACATAAACCACTTGTATCGTAAAAGTTCTACAATAAATATCATACTCTTTTATATCAAAAGAAAGATAAAGATTATTGAATTACCTACCTTCGACGGATCCAAGGAGCCATAATCTACATCGCCGACCAACAGCTAATTATCCTGGGGTTTTACCTCCTTAACTGCAAGAAAAAGAACCCATCAACGGAGACGTTCTGCCGGATCGAGCCACCTCGCATCACCCAGGACGTCACAACAGTTAGGTTAAGGTGTGATTATTTATTCTTATATTGTTTTCAGGTGCTGTGCAATTAGGATGGAAATCGAAAAATTTATGCGGCTGGAATATAGCGGTGATTATACCGTCAGACGTGACAGCGATCAAACTTCCTGCGGAGCATTACGGCCCGCCCAGCATTCTATCAGCCACGTGAGGCAAGGGTCCCCGGAACAGGCGAGAGAGCCAACGAGGGAAGCGCAGGAGGTTCCCGAGCACGCAGATGAGTACTTGTCTCTAACACGAACTTGAATCGTGATCGGCACGCGTCCTCGGAGAGTATAATAATTCTCGCGCTATACAAACGTATCCATATATCGCATTAGTATTCTCTTAATTCCTATCGAGACGCGTACATTTTGATATGACGACCACCTTCGGCGTGACGCATAATGAGCGATAAGTGAGGATATTTATTGGGCGAGTGAGTGAATGTATGAAAAGCGTGCGTATAGAGGCGGTCTCAGGAGAGCGATATTTGTAGCCATTGTTAATTAAAATAAAACTGCGGATACACTTTGATAAATATCTCATTTGATGAATGCACGTCCCTTCCCGGGAATCGAGTCATCTTTTGTATAAGTAAGGTTTAAACAAATAAAATAGATCTTACAACTTCTAGTGGTGTGGCTCGCTTGCCAGCAATGAGTCATAGGGCGTTGTCTTGAAATTCATTACCTTATATGGTCATGCGTTGCGCTCTGCTTCGACATGTCCATATATGGTCTATGCGAGGACTAGATTCACTCGAATGAGTCATACAGGTGACTCATCTGAATTCTATTTCTATTCTCTATTCTAGCAGCGATTTGTAATAAGAGCGATACCTTCTTTCAATATAAAATTTCAATATGACTTTTATCATAAGGGAATATAAGAAATCTTTAATATTTTAATTTTAAAATGAGCAAATATATGTTGAATATTATTTAAGTTTCTTCAGACATACTTTACATAGAGTAGAATAATTCAATAGTACAATTAAGGTCATTATTAGCATGTCTAAAGTATGAAAGATATTGCTCTCTTCGTCTAACAGTTACTATGGTATATCAGACTCTTTCTTTCTCTTCTTCAGATTGTACAATACTCGCATCTCGCTCGGATTCGCGTTCCTTATGCTACGCATATACAATTCTATCTTTTCAGGTTTGTGAGTGACGTTTCGGCGCTTGACGCTCGAAATTTATATTAATTTTAGTAAATATATATATATATTTTGTTAATAATAATAATATTGATAAAAGTGATTTTAGCAGTGGTAACGATGTTTCTAATATCTTGTTAATAATGTGTCATGCAGGTAGAAATGGTTAGCATTTTTATTAGTACAGGAAATCAATGAAATTAAATTATTTATGTATAATGAGATTTTTATTATTTTTATATCTCGTGAATGGTTGGGAATTTGATAGGAGTGTATAGGAAATATATTGCAAGATTTTCACTAAAGTATAATATAGCATTGGAAAATTTCATCATTAATATATGTGTTTGTTAGTAACAAATTATTAATTAAATAAATTGGTATTCTTTAATTCGCATATTGATATTGTTATGTTCTGTTTATTTAAGAGGTTTTGAATTTTTAATATCATCTCGTTTATGAGCACTTTTTATTTTATTGTTATAAATATTTCGTAAATAAACAATTGCAGAAATAAAAGTTATTATCATTTTTCATAGGTGTGCTGATGCAGAGTCTATGTATACGGGCAAATCGTATGTACCGGGGCAAATTTATGTTACCGTGTTTTATGGGATATGGTGGTACAACAAAAGTATGCATTAATTAAATATAAGCGTTTAATAAGAATTATGTTTTACATATTGTTTCCGAGAGAAAGATTTAAGTTACTTAAATATGTGAAAGGAGTATTTTTAGTTATCATAGTTTAGAAAATATAACAAGTTTAAATTTAAGGCCCTTGAACGATGCGGTTAATGAGTATATATACTTTTTTTAATTGCACTCTTAGAGAACATTTCTTTTATAACGGGTGTCTTTTCGCTTGGAATTTTATAGCGCTTTTATTAGAAAAGTGACAAGGTTTTGACTTATATAAAAACTTTTATGCATAACTTAGGGCATATGTTAACGGCTATTATTAATGTGGTGTCACGTCTGACGGTATAATCACCGCTATATTCCACCCGCATAAATTTTTTGATTTTCTACCTTCATTGCTAGAAGTCTCCAGCATCTGAAAACAAATATTATAATATAACAATCATTCTTTAAATTAACTGTCACAACAAACACTCAGCTGATGCGAACACGCGTTCTTAAAGCAGTAGACATAAGCCTGGAGAACATGGCTGCCTTAAGGTACCCTTTCAAGCTTAAGCCCATTTTCATGAATCACACTATAAACTTTTGGACAATTGCTTGTTAAAATTCCCCAGAATTACTAAAATTGATCGTAAATGAATATTACAAGCTTTATGAGATCTTTTATGCAATATAAATTCAATTCAACACACAAATAAATACATGTTCCATAAGAATAAACTCAGAAAATTAAAATAAAATATAAATAAATTAATTAAAAGTAGATTATTCATAAGAACATAACCTTTTATGCCTAAAGAACATTATCACGATAAAATAATAATTATCTCATTAACATTCTTTCAAACGTGATTGTTATAAACAATTAAATTATATTAACAAACCTAGTTAATGTGATTACTGGAACTATCACAAAAAGTCAAATAACTTTTGATTATAAACCATTATTGTATCTCTCAAAATAAACTAATTAACAATAAAATTTATCATAAAAATATTATTAAAAATGATAAATAAAATCACTGCAGATACTCAGCAGAGCATGTCAAATAACCTCACAAAAACCCCACATCATATCTCTTCTTAATTCCGAGATATAAGTAAAAATTATGGAAATCCATAAAACACAGAAATTTTAAACAACCTAAAATAATGCCCTTAATTATCTGAACACAACAAAAGAAACCCCATCTTTTTATCTCTTACCGTTCTCGAGTTATAAATTATTAAAGTTTTACATCCGCCATTTTGAATTTTCTACCCTTTAGACTTACAAAGACCAAATCACTTTTACATTAATATTTTAGTCTTTTATACATTTTAAAGCTGAAAAATTTCATTTCTGAACAAAAATTTTGACACTTAATTATTATGATAAAAATGGAATCTCTCATACTCCTAAACACCAGTAATGTTAACGCCGATTTTCTATTTAAATTAATTAAATTAATAAACGTGATTGAAAATTGAACATTCACTCCATGAAAGACGAGGATAGTTTAATACCAGTTCACAAGGTGTAAGACAAGGATAGCCATAATAAATTCTTAATAAATTAAAATAAAATTAGAAAATGAACAGTTAAGATAAGAACAATATATACGTATATACGGAATAATCATTAGAATCGATTGATAGAAAAACATTTACTACATAATCATTTATTTTTGCAACTTACTTTTATAAACAATCATAAACAAATTATTAACCATGTCATTAAATATTTTTAACTTATACCTCGGATCACGTATAACAATTTTATATAAGTTAAACCACTGTCACTTTTCTAATGAAAGCTACACGAAAATTTAAAGGAAAAACCACCCGGTATAAGGCAAAAGACCCGGAACCTACCCCGTAACAAACATATAAATGTTTATCCTTAGGTAGTTCCCAGGTCATGGGAATTAATATTATAATATCCCATAAACCACAATCGTGAAAAATTTTCTTTTTGTATACATTGATAACCTGAACATTTCCCATTAAAATTAATATATAAAGCATAATTCTTAATCAACTCCTATACCTAATTAATCGAAGAAAAATATATCTTTAAATGTGTTCCAACACCCCATAATAAAACTCGTTCATATAGATATAAATTTCACAAGTATACATATATTCCGCATTAACAACTCTGTAAAAGTAATAATAACTTTTATTTCTACAATTGTTTATTTACGAAATATTTATAACAATAAAATAACGAATGTTCATAAACGAGATAATATTAGAAATTCAAAACCTTTTAAACAAAGAGAACCTAATACTATCAATACGCGAATTAAAGAGTACCAATTTATTTAATTAATAATTTGCTATTAACAAATACATATATTAACAATAAAATTTTCCAACGCTATATTATACTTTAGTGAAAGTTCTGCAATATGTTTCCTATACACCCCCATCAAATTCCCAACCATTTGCGAGATATAAAAATAATA
>NW_027269959.1:77235-182235 GCF_030848805.1 Temnothorax longispinosus | reverse complement strand
TAAATTCGCTCGAATATATCGATCGAATCGCGTGGAAATACTTCGTCCGGAATTCTATCTGCGATTTTTGGTACTATTAAAAATGAAAGTTTTTTCTTGAAATCGTTGTTAATCGAATGAATAAAGAATTCAACTGAACCGTTTGATGTTGTGTGCATGTCGCCAATTGCACCGATCTGAATGGAACATGGGCGTACGGGTACTTTTAAATTTCGAACGAAGTCTTGTGTTACAAAGTGAGCCGTTGCACAAGTGTCTAATAAGGCGCGACACTTAATAAAATTACCGTGTGAATTTTTTACACGAACTATCGTGCTCATCATTAATTGTGATTGTAGATTCCGCGAAATTGCTTCAAAAACGAGTGGTCTCCGTCAATTCGATTCAGGCGGCGGTGCTGATGACTGATTTGAAGAATTCGCGAGCTCGATCTTGGAAGTTTCATGTTTTATCGCCAATGATTTGGATGTCGGGTTATGTAAAAGGTGTTGTGATATTTATTGCACATTTTGCAATGCGACCAACTACAATTGCCAGTGTGTGCTCGGAGGCAATTCTTGCAAAGTTTAGATTTTTTAATGAAATCCCACCTACGCGGTACCGACAGCTTAATGAAATCAGGACATTTATATACCGAGTGTTTTTTCTTTTTACAAAATAAACAGTTCGAAGGTGTATTGGTAACCAAAGCGCGCGCACCTGAATCATCTTTGCGTATTTTAAACGAGGATGTCTCTCTTTTTGAATTTTGTCGCTTATTGCCAATTTCCGATTTAGAACGTGACGCGTTTTGTTCTAACGTGAAGATGCGGAACGCAGTTTCAGAAACGAACTTATATAATTGTTCGAGCGTCGGTGAAATATCTAAACTAAGAGTCTCTTCCCATTTAGCACGAATGTTTATTGGTAATTCGCGTTCTATTATCCGAATTAACAAATGCTGATCTGGATGCACTCCCAACGACGCGAGCATATTCACGTGTTGTCGCATGTCGTCAACGAACTTCATCAATTCCTTGTGCGTAGCTTTATCCGGCGCCGGCAAATCAATAATCGCATCAAGATGTTTCGCGATTAAAATTCGTTTTCTCTCATACGAGTCGTTGAGAAGCTTCTACGCGTTTTTGTAATTTTCCTCGCTCACGTTGTAAATTGTAATCTTATTCAGCGCGTCGTCTCGTAATAAATCTGAAAGATTTAGAAACTTTTGCAAGTCCGTTATATCTTGTCGTGAATCGATCATTGTTACAAACGTATTTTTAAACGATAACCATTTTTCTAGATTACCGTCGAATTTCGGTAGTTCGGCAACCGGTAATTTAATACGACGCGTGTTGTTATCGACAGGGATCGAAGTTGCATTTAAATTGACTGTGTGCGATGTTGACGCCGGTGTAAGAGTTTCGATTTTGCTCGCAACCGTGTAATATCGGTCTTGAATGTCATTAAGTTCGACTAGATTTTCATCCGCCGGCTCTAGCAATTGGAGCTCGTCATGCAACTCTTCGTACGCGTAAAAAAGTTCTGTTATACGCTTTAATCGCATCTTTAAGTTTGCTTCTAATCGATCCTCCGCGATTATTTTCTCTAGATTAGTCAGTTGAGCTTTCAACGTTGAGCGTTTCTGACTGATATATCTTAAACGACTCATAATGAATCCGATGAAACTCGACCTTATAATTCGTCGAACAATTTAATGTTTTCTCGGAAAATGATTTAACGCGACTCAACTAGCACGGTTACGTCTGGTTTCCTGCGCACAATCGATAATACGTCGTCGGTCTTCCCGGGCGCTCAATAACAATAGCGAATCGCGGCTCGACGATTTTCGTCGATAAATATTATGTAATCGTAAATTAAGGTGGTTTATTCGCGACTATGTGAGTCAAAATAAACCTCATTTTAAAACTTCTAATTTCATACACTTTCATAGTCGACTAAATTCATTAATGAATTTCTCAAAATGATTGTATATCACAAATCGAATAAATAATCAATAATAAAAAGGAGGCGAATGAAAATAGTCCAATTTTCTTAGCGTAGTACAGAAGAGCTTCAGATGTGGCAACGTCGCAACATTCATGTAAACAAATGGTTGCACGTGTATCGTTCGGAGCAATAAACTTAGAGGTTAATTTTATTTAAGTGCAACATTTACTTTTATATCATGAACGAACAACCGCGTTTTAACCTATGCAACTCGCGTTATGAATTCAAAGCGCGACGTTGCCACATATCCGAAGGTTTGTGATTACAGTGAGGAATGGACTGAAATCGATGTCTTTTAACTAATTTTGTGAACATTCTATACGGTTGAGATTGTTGGCTTTGGTACCATATGATTCGGAAGACACTCCTCTGTTTTTATTCTAATTTTCAACCTGATCTGTCTTTTCTATAATTTACTACCATCAATTTATCTCAAAATTACGGTCTCTCACGCGTCGTCCGCCATAAACGCAATGCTTAAGATAGGGAAAAAAGCATATTTTTAGACAATAATATCTCGGAAACTACACGGTCAATCTATTTCAAATTTAGCATGAAGATTCGTCAGTTGCTTAATTACTTTTACTGAAAAAACTGCATCGATCTGTTTTCATAGGTTATATGGACATACCACCTTAAGAAACGAAACTCGTTGATATCAAATTCAATGAAAGATGAATTTATCAAATATGAGACGTATGTACTTGAGAATACTTATCTTTTTAATCTCGAAGGTTCTATGCGTTGGCTCGGACGGGGTGGGCCTCGGAGACGACTGGACTTCGTGTGGCTGGACGTTTCAGTATCGGCGTTGAACATCCTCTTCGTGAGTTTACCTCACAGGAGGCACCAAAAAACTGTATTGTCGAAAACCTCTTCAACATGAAGAAGTCTCCCGGTTTCGGAAAAGTGAAATAAACAAGTCGTAATTTTGAGCCAAGGGAAATAATCCTTTATTGGCTCATGGGAGAAAAGCCTGTTAAGGCATAAAAACCCCCTAAGAATGTGTGATATACAATTGGATGAATAGTTAGAGAATACGTGTATACAAAGAATTAATAGCAACACTCGGTATCGCGAACGGGGTCCCGTAATCGAGACTCGGCTCGAATCGCGTATTCGTATGAGAGACTCGGCTCTTTCGCGTGCTCGAGACTCGGCTCGATCGCGTATTCGTGTATGAGACTCGGCTTTTTCTACGTGAAATAATATCACCGTATAAATGATCGTTTGCGAAGAAGGGCGCGATGGACTGACTATTCCAAGAAGATTCGCGTGACTAATTGATTTTTTCGTTGCCTAGTTAATTAACAAATTCAACCGCCGCGACAATTGAATTGCGTTCGACGCTCCTGCGATGGTTCGATCATCGCCGCCTTTGTTCCATAGAACATTTTAGATTAGATCTTATTTTAACAAATATTTTTATTCTAGTAAAATTTATTGTCCAATTGAGTGACATTGTTTTTATATAAAATAAGAAATATAATTAAATATATTTTTTAATAATATATCCATATTTGGTTCCATTTGATTATATGCTATATATAATTAATTTATACTTTTAATACAATTAAAAAATTAGTGTATATGAATTTTGTTCATTATAAGCTACATATAATTTTTATTATAGTTTTTATAAACTATATCTAAGCAATACCTTAGTCTAGATAATTTACAGTATATAGATTTACAAAATCTAGGCTTAATATTGTAATTAAGGCTAGTATATATAAGTCTTACATAGTTCATATTTGCAACAGCTTCTATATTAATCACCAAATATAAGGTTATTATTTTTATGATATATATAAGTTAGATTCTCATGTTTAGTTTTATTTTTTCATAATAGATTATTTTAATAAGTCATGTGGGCTTCTTGGAGTTAAAAAATTACGATTGGAGTTGGCTGCGAAACATACAATAAGCATTATTCCTCTTGAAGATCCTATTCTTGTCGAAGTTAAAAAGTATTTACGCATATGTTAGAATCTATTATCGAAGATCTTCCACAATGGTGGAATAAATTAAATGAAGTTGTCCCTGCCGAATTTGTACAAATTGTTATGCTGCATTTATGCCATAACGCAATTATATACAAATTCAGCTTCTGAATGTGCGTTTTCTTCTGCAGGTTTGCTTATCACAGCAAAACGTTCTTCGTTAAAACCATCAAAATCTAATAAAATATTAATTATTTACGGTAATTTTAAATTAATAAAAGATATGTATTTAAAGTACAGAAATGTTTAATAAGTAAGAGAGAAAGAAGTCTGATATCTGATGGTTATACAATGAATTACATTTTATTTTTGTTACGTATAATGGTCAGGAATAACATTTTAAGATAAATTTTATTTTTTTTGTGAAAAAAAAAATTAGTAATCTTAAGGGGATCCTGCAGTAATAGGCGAACTTCCTCGATGTCGATAATGTCAACCTTTCTAATTTTGTTTTCCTATATCTGTCTTTGTCTAACGAAATGACATCTGTCCTTTTTTCGATTGCTCGCCATCTCTTGCAAGATCCGGCAACTACTGGTGCTGCTCTTCTTGTCATTCTGCATCCGTATTTGCATTACTAAAATAATTTTTCGATGGATCTTTTTTTGTACGCATTGAATCTTACTTCTACTTGCACGATATTATTCCTACATGATTTTCCAAGGGCAGATGATAAACATTATGTATATATAAACTGCAGAATTTTTGTTTTAAGCAAATATTGTTGTCAGGTGACAGCTGTGTATGTGCCCAAATAAGTAATATTTTTAACTTTTTGATGTTTTTGATTTAAAATTGCGTTTGTTACCCTAGATTTTTGTGCGTACTTTAATTCTGTAAAAGATTTTTGCAATTCTATAAAACCAATTAAAAGATCCATCGAAAAACGATAATGTCGGTAAATCATACGGCTGCAGGATCCCCTTAATAAAGTGATCGTATTTTGAAAACAAGTGCTGAGTATTTATTGTTTGCTATTTTTGTTCATACCGATAAATTATCATCCGCCAATTCCGCCGCCGCTGAAAGAGAAAATTATTATATAAATATATTATATATACAGGGTGAATCTTAATGGATGCACCAACTTTTTACCATAGGAGATGAGTTACCGACCGCAACTGTAATCAACCGAACGATCCATAGGTGACACCAGCTTGAATCGACCGCTTCGATCGACGAGTCCGAGATGATGTACAGGCAAGTTAAAAACTGTAAATCAAATAACGTATATCGTATGTACATACTTTTCTAATATATCCAACTGTCTTACGCATTTTTCTTTTTACATATAATTTTATTTAATAACACGATTTCTTATTATTCTCCATCTATGCGCAACGTATTTACCGCATGTACTACGTTTACGCAAGCGTTACTTTGGTAGTAACTTACGATAATTCACTCGTTTACGCAGAGTAAATTATCGTAAGTTACTACAAAATTTCCTTTACGCGAAGAAATTATCAAAAGTTACTACAGAAGTAACGCTCGCGTAAACATAGTAATAGAAAGAAATATCTTTTGTATCTGTTTCTACGTTTACGCGAGCGATTACTTCTGTAGTAACTTACGATAATTCACTCGTTTACGCAAAGTAAATTATCATAAGTTACCACAAAATTCTGTTTACGCGTAAGAATTATCGTAAGTTACTACAGAAGTAACGCTCGCGTAAACGTAGTAAGAGTATCTTTTTTATACGATTTTTTTTTAATATTTATATTTTAATACAGTTTTATTTGGTGGCGATTTCTTTTCACGCTTACGCGGAACATTTTAGCGCGTAAAAAAAGAGTTGGATATAAGCGGAAAAAAAATAAAATATTCTACCATTCTCTTATACAAAATTGAGCAATTCTACTTTTTTATAAGAAATATTCTACTGTATACTTTATGGATATAAAAGTAATAATGTGAAAAATTAAAAATAATAACAGTGGACTTCCGCACCACCCTTGAGGTACCACCAATAGCGCTTTAGGTTTTTTCGCCTGGACCCTATTGTACCACATTTTTAGACCTTTTTCAGTATAAAGGTTTAAACAGATGTACTAAAGTCATACTGCGTGTAAAAACGCACAGATGAAATATTATATCAACGTGTGACCGTGCGCAACACATTACCAATTTATCATGTTTTTACCTCAGTATGCGTGCTCGAAATGGTTTCCCTCCAGCCTCTCACAAAATGTAGCATTTTTAAAATTACACGATGCACCCGGCGCAAGACCCGTGGACTTATTGCACGACAAGCTCGTACAATTAAATCCTTCACATCTTGAGCACTAGCAAGTCGCGTTGTGCAAACTTAATTATTGCACTAGGAGCCGAAAAACAGTAATAATTCCTGTATTTTTGCTCACTCTTAACTTTTAATCTTTCTTACATTAACCATTACGCGCTACTAACAGTAAACATTCTTTCAGTAACCAGTACGGATCTCACAGTAACCATTACGATAAAAATCAGTAATGATTCCGGTGCAATAATTAAAAAAAAGATTTTTTTTATATTTTCAAATAGGTCTTATTTTTTTGAATATTTTTATTGTTTAATTTGTATTCGTGGTTTCGCATGGCCACCGCGTTCACCAGACCTCACACCGCTAGATTTTTTTCTGTGGGGTCATCTTAAGCAGCAAGTTTACGCAACGCGACCTGCTAATGCTCAAGATCTGAGGGATCGAATTGTACGAGCTTGCCGTGCAATAACTCCACAGGTCTTGCGCCGGGTGCGTCGTGCAATTTTGACAAGGGCTACATTTTGTGAGAGGATGGAGGGGAGCACATACTAAAGTAAAAATATGATAAATTGGTGATGTGTTGCGCACGGTCACATGTTGATGTAATTTTTCATCTGCGTGCGCTCTTACGCAATATGACATCAATGTATCTATTTGAACTTTTTACTGAAAAGGTCTAAAGATGTACAATATGGCTCCAGGCGAAGGTCCACTTTAAAAAACCTAACGCGCCATTGGTGGTACCTCAAGGGTGGTGCGGAAGTCCACTGTTATTATTTTTAATTTTTCACATTATTACTTTTATATCCATAAAGTATACAGTAGAATATTTCTTATAAAAAAGTAGAATTGCTCAATTTTGTATAAGGGAATGGTAGAATATTTTTTTTTTTTTTTCCGCTTATATCCAACTCTTTTTTTACGCGCTAAAATGTTCCGCGTAAGCGTGAAAAGAAATCGCCACCAAATAAAACTGTATTAAAATATAAATATTAAAAAAAAATCGTATAAAAAAGATACTCTTACTACGTTTACGCGAGCGTTACTTCTGTAGTAACTTACGATAATTCTTACGCGTAAACAGAATTTTGTGGTAACTTATGATAATTTACTTTGCGTAAACGAGTGAATTATCGTAAGTTACTACAGAAGTAATCGCTCGCGTAAACGTAGAAACAGATACAAAAGATATTTCTTTCTATTACTATGTTTACGCGAGCGTTACTTCTGTAGTAACTTTTGATAATTTCTTCGCGTAAAGGAAATTTTGTAGTAACTTACGATAATTTACTCTGCGTAAACGAGTGAATTATCGTAAGTTACTACCAAAGTAACGCTCGCGTAAACGTAGTACATGCGGTAAATACGTTGCGCATAGATGGAGAATAATAAGAAATCGTGTTATTAAATAAAATTATATGTAAAAAGAAAAATGCGTAAGACAGTTGGATATATTAGAAAAGTATGTACATACGATATACGTTATTTGATTTACAGTTTTTAACTTGCCTGTACATCATCTCGGACTCGTCGATCGAAGCGGTCGATTCAAGCTGGTGTCACCTATGGATCGTTCGGTTGATTACAGTTGCGGTCGGTAACTCATCTCCTATGGTAAAAAGTTGGTGCATCCATTAAGATTCACCCTGTATATATACAGGGTGTATTATTTTAAGTGATTCAGCTGAATATCTCTTAAAGTAAAAGAGATTGGAAAAATTGTTTCAGACAAAAGTTGTTTGGTTCAAAGGGGGACATAAGATGTTGTCATTGGTTTGACTATAGATGGTTGTTTAAAGCTCACGTGAACACACCTTTAATTTCTTAAATAGAAACCCCTATTTTTCAATGCATATTCTTTTAGCTAATCTCGCCAGCTTTTCAAAACACTATAATAAAGTATTTTTTCGTTAAGAACTTTTGGAATTATAAGGCTTGAAAGTTCTAGTATTTTGACATAAAATACAAAATATCTTGTAAAACATTAAGTTTTCGGTAATGTTACCTTAATACTTTTATGCGCAGAATAATGAGACAAATCAATTGGTATGAAAAAAAGACATAGTTGCTTTTAAGAAAAAGTATGCAGATGCGTGTTGCAAATTACATATTTTTTCTTAAAGAAACTATGCCTTTTTTTCATATCAATTGATTCGTCTCATTATTCTGTGCATAAAAGTTTTAAAGTAACATTACCAAAAAAATTAATGTTTTACAAGATATTTTGTATTTTATGTCAAAATACTAGAACTTTCATGCCTCATAATTCCAAAAGTTCTTAACGAAAAAATACTTTATTATAGTGTTTTGAAAAGCTCTCAAGATTAGCTACAAGAGTATGTATTGGAAAATATGGGTTTTCATTTAAAAAATTAAAGGTGTCGTTCACGTGAGCTTTAAACGACCATTTATGGTCAAACCAATAACACCATCTTATGTCCCCCTTCGAACCAAACAACTTTTGTCTAAAACAATTTTTCTAATCTCTTTTACTTTAAGAGATATTCAGCTGAATCACTTAAAATGATACACCCTGTATATATATATATATATATATATATATATATATATATATATCTCTGTTTCTATATAATCCATATTTGTAACTTCGTAATTAATACGATATTCACAATACGTGTGCACACGCAAAGCTCTTTCTTCAAATAAACAATCACAACAATTTACTACCGTTCACTATTGCGCTGTTCATAGAGCCTGTAAACGCTAACGCTATTAATGCATTACCTCGGAAGGAAGAGCGTTGGTAGCGAGCAGTTATGACGTATAACACTACCAGTAATGACGTCACGACAGCGTTTGGTAGCGCTATCATAGAGCTCCGCAAACAGCCAGTAGCGCTAGGTAGCGCTAATAGCGTCTCCCCGAACGCACCCTAAGAAATACTAACGTAAGAATTTAGTTAGAAAACAAAGACAAGGTCGTACATACGGACAAGTTAAAAATGCAGAGGCGAAGGATTAAATGTGACAACGCTGTCACTAACGGACATCGGCGACTGTAAGCTGGATGACCTGGAACCCATCACCGAAGAAATTTATATATAGTTCCTGCAGTTCAGTGAATTTGATCACACTACTGTCACGTCTCACGGTACACTCACTGCAATATTCCAGCTGCATAAAATTTTTCTTTTCCATAATCCTTGTTGCACAGCACCTGAAAACAATATAAGAATAAATAATCACGCTTTAACTTAACTGTCACAATAATCACTCAGCTGATACGAGCACGATAATCACTCAGCTGATACGAGCACGCGTTCTTAAAGTAGCAAACGCAAGCCTAGAGAAGATGGCCGCCTTAAGGCCTCCTTTCAAGTTTAAGCCCCGTTTATCATGAATCACACTATAAACTTTTGGACAAGCACTTATTAGAATTCCCCAGAATCAATAAAGTTACGTACAAATTGCTATTCAATGCTAATACAGGCTTTATGAGACTCTTTACGCAATATAAATTCAGTTTAAAACTTGAATAAATGCACGTTCCATAAGAATAAACTAAGAAAATTAGAATAAAATATAAATTAATTAATTAGAAGTAAAGCAATCACAAGAACATAATTCTTGATGCCTGAAGAACATGACTACCTTAAAATAATAATTGTTTGTTAGCATTTTTTCATACATGATTATTATTAACAATTAAAATATGTTATTATCAGACCTGACTAATATGATTATCGGAACCATTGTGAAAGGTCAAACAACTTTCGATTATAAATCATTATTGTATCTCCCAAAATAAACTAATTAACAATAAAATTTATCGTAAAATTATTATTAAAAATAATCAATAAAATCACTGCAGACACTCAGCAGAATATGTCAAGTAATCTCACAAAAACTCTCACTTTACATCTCTTCTCGATTCCGAGATTCCATTAAAAATTACGAAAATCCAAAAAACACAAAAATTTTAAAACAACCTAAAATAAAGCCCTTAATTATCTAAATGCAACAAAAAAAACCCCATCCCTCCATCTCTTACCGTTTTCGAGTTATGAATTATTAAAGTTTCACATCCGCCATTTTAAACTTCTTACCATTTAAACTTAGGAAGACCAAATCACTTTTACATTAATATTTTAGTCTTTTATACATTTTAAGATTAATAAATTTCATTTTTGAACGAAAATTTTGACACTTAATTATTATGATAAAAATGGAATCCGTCATGTTCCTAAACACCAGTAGCGTTAACGCCGATTTTCTATCTAAATTAATTAAATTAATAAACGATATTGAAAATTGAACATTCGCTCCATGAAAGACGAGGATAGTTTAATACCAGTTCACAGAGAGTATGACAAGGATAGCCATATAGACTTTTAATAAATTAAAATAAAAATGAAAACTCGTTTGGGTAAACACAAATTTCGACCGCACATATATACTCTGCATTAACACGCCTACAAAAGATGACAATAACTTTGTCTCTGCAATTGTTTATTTACGAAATATTTATAACAATAAAATAAAGTGTTTTATAAAAAATTATTTCATTGTAGAATTAAAACCGTGTAGCTAAAGAGAGCTTGACAATATCAATATGCGAATTAAAAAGTACTAAATTGTTTAACAAATAATTTGTTATTAACAAACACGTATATTAACAACAAAATTTTCCAATTTAATATTATACTTTAGTAAAAGTCCTGCAATATATTTCCTATACACTCGTACCGAATTCCCAACCATTCCCGAGATATAAAAATAATAAAAATCTTATTATATAAACAATTTAATTTCATTGATCTGCCGTACTAACGAGAATGCTAACCATCTCTACTCGCATATAATATTATTAACATAATATTAGAATCATTATTACTACTGCTAACAACACTTTTCATTAACATTAATATTAACAAATACACATATATATGTATATATTTACTAATATTAATATAATTATCAAGCGCCAAGCGCCGAAGCGTCACTCGTGAACCTGAAAAAGATAGAATTGTATTATGCGCCACGTAGAAACGCGAATCCGAGCGAGATGCGAATGTCGTATGATCTGTAGGAGAGAGAGAAAGACGGAAATACCGTAGTAACCACTAGACAAAAAGCGCAATGCTTTCATACTTTAGACATGCTAGTAATTATTTTAATTGTATTATTGAATTATTCTACCACATGTAAAGTATGTCTAAAGGAAGTTAAACAATATTTAACATATTTCGAAGAAGAATTTTAAATTCTTCTACGACAAAATTCATGTTGAGATTTTATAATAAAAGAAGGTATTGCTCTCGTTACAAACCGCTGTTAGAATAGAAATAGAAATAAAACGAGGTCACTAAGTGACTCATGCGAGTAAAAACTAGTCATATGTAAAATAAGCTGGCAAGCGAGCCGCACAAGTAGAAGTAGACTCATATCTACTAGACAACGCCCGATGACTCATTGGTAACCAGGTGTGGTCACCTCCCACTAATCGTTTACAGAATTGTATAAAAGCACCTCTCGCCACCACGAGCTAGGAAACCCTACATATCTTATACTTGTTCCATTCTCCATATAAGCTACTTGCATCTTAGAATTATACAATAAATACCATACTTTTTTTATATCAAAAGAAAGATAAAAATTATTTAATACCTACCTTCAACGGACTCGAGGAACCATAATCCACGTCGCCGAACACCAGCTAATTATCCTGGGGTTTCACCCCCTTAACCAGCGGAAAAAGAACCCATTCGACAGAGACGTTCTGCCGGATCGAGCCACCTCGCATCACCCAGGACGTCACACACGCTTTTTTGAAGGAAAAAGATATCCCCGTAGATTATATTAATTTATACATCTTTTTTTTCATGTAAGCACTTAGCGGTTTTTTCTTTTTTTTTTTTACTTTTAACAGCCGAGATCGAAAGGACCCCGCACCAAACCACGGGAAAATGGTTTCCGGTCAAAATGGCTAAAAATTTAGTATGATGTAGTTTATGACGTCCTGGTGAAAAGTGACCATGGGCACAAAGTTCAAACATGGAGTTTTCAACGACGATACAGTCATTTACCTGTCATTTAAAAGATTAAGCCAGAGGGCAAGAGATTTAGATTCAATAATGGATTCGGACAAGTTCCGATTAGTTATTTTAGCATTTATATTTATTTTATTCGCGATTGCGATAGTTTGCATATTACTGTTAGCGTATTCGCATAAAGCCGGTTCACGACTCTATTATTTACCGTAAAGTCAAACAAGCATGAAGTGAATTCAGAATACCTAATAGTTGCCACGATAATATTCATACCATTGATAATTAATTTTCCAGATCCGTATTTAGTTTTTGTTCTTTTTACCATATTCACTACATATATCATGATATTAAACGATCCCGAGGGGGAATGACACACCTACACCTTTGCGATACACTTTTACACTTTTTACACCCGTAGCGTAGAGACACTCACATGAGAACACCACCGATAGAGGTGCTACACTTTTGCTACACTTTGTTACACTTTACACACCAGCGCGTTACGAGCGAGCGTGCGAGACGAGCCAGCGTAGGCTCTACACCCAACGACACTTTTATTACACTTTTAACTTTATTATTCAATACCGCGACAATTGCCGCTAATTATTTTGATTTGACATTCAAACTAAAGCCAAATGTAGTCATTCCAGGCGTACATATATGTTTTGTTACACTTTATTGCAATTATGCTTATTTTGATTTACACTTTGCTACACTTTTACGTAACTTTTACACTTTTGCATGGCGTTAAGCCATTTTGATATTATATTCGTTAATTTGATAACTTTTCCAACTTTCCCTGTCATTATAAAGACTATATATTATTCATTATTGCGTGCGATAGATTAAGTCGCTTTTATTATACTTACCGATTTTAATTTACTTACCGTTGATCACCGCCGGTGACAAAATGAGACGATTCCTTGAACAATCCGGGATACCTGAAAAAAAAAGAAAAAAGTTAATTACGATTGCGTCATACGCATACTTACCTGGTTTTGTAGGGATTCGTCGATGTGACTTTCATACGTAGAGAGTCACTCGGTGCAAGCCTAGTGACTCTGTGTCCGCTTACGCGAAATTCGCGGTGCAGCGGCGCGATTGGTTCACGCGCGGGCGATAGCCAATTCGCGTCTTTGCACCTTAGAGAGCGGCATCTCACGAAAAGTGTAGATGCCGAGTCAACGCGAACGACTCGGCATGGGGACGGCGAGATGACAAGCTCAGCGCAGAGGGCAGCACTGAAATTGGGGACATGTCATATGTTTACGTTTAATGAGTAGAGAGGTTTGGAGAATTTTTTAACATGTCGGGGGAATGTGTGTGGCATATGGATGTAAAAATAAGGAAGGGCATCTGTTCCCGAGGGACAAGATGATGAAGAAACGGTGGATCACTGCTATAAAACGCGATTTATGTCCGAATACAAATTCGCTGTGCACAAATTTTAGACCTGAGGTTTATTACCACCGGCTTTAAAAGTAGTGAGTTTACAATAAAATTAATAGACATATCTATAATAAAACATATGTTTAGTCGCGAATTTGTATTCAAACATAAATCCTCGCGTTTTATAGCAGTGATGATCCACCGTTTATTTTTCATCATCTTGTCATTCTTGTCCCTCGGGAACCAATGCTCTCCCTTATTTTTACATCCATATGCCACACACATTCCTGGCATGTTAAAAAATTCCGAAATATTTACGTTTATGTACACAGATTGTCTCGTTAACGATATGCTCGGTACTCAGTGACAGCTCGGTGCGTCTCCAACTTTGCTAGCGCCCCTAGCGGCTAAGAGTGGCGCTCGCCGTCCCCATACGTACCGTTGCACTTTGGGTACACAAGGAGTCGTACCATTTACACTCCAGGCACGACCGGCCAATAGAATGGTTTCGCGCCCGTTTGCGCACGACGGCGCAGGCGTCGCGTTTAGGTGGGAAAACCACACCCGTTCCTCCTGGACAGTTCGCCGTGAGATATCGAAGCGTCAACACGTATACCGTTGCGCATAACAAATTCGACTTCGGTTTGCTTATCCCGTATACCGCCTACGATAAGCGCGTGTGATATCATCGCGGGAAGTCCGTTGCGAGATTACGTAGCGTCGAAGCCACGCAATAAAATACGAGTCCGGCCGACTTATCCCGTTGATTGCTTGTGCTGATAGCATGAGTTACCGTTGAGAAAGATAGTTAGAAGCAATTGCGCGATCCGGGATATCAATTTCCTGTGTCATATCGTGCATTTAAGAAAGCGAGACGGCGGTTCGAGAACACTCGACGTACCAATACACGCGATCGAGCGAACGCGTCCGTTCCTACACGGAGATTGCTGTAGTGAGGAGAATAATAAATTGTTATTTGTTTATTACAAAAAGAAGTGTTTTCAATCGCGATCCCAGTGAAATTCCTATCCAAACGTACGGAGATTACGCGTCGCTAAACAAGGGCGTGGTCGACGACCTTGAACACGTCTGCGGCGTAGAACACGGCGGCCATTGAGCTGGAGGGAAGAAAGGGACCACGAGAATTCGAGAGGTTTCTGTATTTGAGCCTTCAAATACAGTGGCGACCGTACAATTCAGCCCAAGTAGTAAGTGGCTAGAAATTATTTTTCATCTTTTCAATCGTTGTTCCGGTCACAACCTTTCCCCCGTCCTTCCTGGGAAAGTTGGTCGATAATCTCGCTGACGAACGGGGGGTCCAACGTCTCCGTGACTAGAGGCGCCCAAGGTTTAAGCTTATCCAGCACCAATTTGTATGGGCGCTCTCACGGATGCTCTTCCACGCTGTCGAGGAGCTCCTTCCAGGAGCGTTCCTTGGCCGCGCGTATCGCTGTGGAGAGGACCTGGCGGGCGGTACGCCAGGCTTCTCCCGCTTCCTCCACTGCCAGAGGACCGCGTCTACTTGCTCGTGCCCTCTGCCATGCCCTCTTTGCGCGGACGGAGGAGCGCCTGAGTTCGGCCAGCTTCTCCGTCCACCAATATGCGCATCTCCGAGGGGGTTGAGGACGAACCCGGGGCATCGCCACGTCGCAGGCCTTTTCTATTACCCGCGACAAGTCCCCGGCCATCTCGTCCGCGTCCTTCTCCCCCTCTTCGCCTTGCTCCCTTTCTTCATCCCAGATCAGGGCAATAATGACCGCCCTGAATCGGTCGACGTCCATCTTCCTGAAAGCCTATCTCCGTTTGCGCCTGTTGGCTTTCTGGCGGCGGGCGAGCACCTCCGGGGGGGTGGCACGGACCATCATCTCAATGTATCGATGATCGGAGAGTGTCTCCTGGTCCGTGTCCACCATTTCGTTGTGCGTCTCGCGTGCGACAGGGGGGGGGGTGGCCCACGTCAGGTCCACCACCGACTGCCCCTGTCGCCGCACGCAGGTACTCTCTCGGCCCGAATTTAGTAGGATCAGGCCGAGGCCCGCCGTCCACGCTTCGGTAGCGTTGCCCCTCCAATCAGTCCGCGGGGAACCCCACGCGACTGACTTCGCGTTGAAGTCCCTCGCAACCATCACCCGGCCGGACGAGCATCCACGGACGCAGTCGTCCAGATCCGACAGGAACTGCTCGTACTCGGCTCGGGTTTAACTCGGAGGGGCTATATACCCACCACGGAGATGGGCCCCCAGTCGACGCGGACGTACCCCTTTCCGGCTCCTTTCGGGATGCACGGTGGGGACGTCGACAGCGTTTTCCACGTTATCGCGACGGAGCCCCCATTGTCCCCCGCTCAACTAGGGTGGTTCCTCGGGACTCTGTAGGGCTCCGCCGCGATCCTTAAACCACACCCTCGCTCCGCTATTACCTGGCAGAATAAATCTTGCGCTGCGCGGGCGTGGTTGAAGTTTGCCTGGAAGACTCGAAGGGCCATTTACATGTACCCTATCGTCGAGTCCTCCTCTCCTTCCTTCCTATTTTGCGGGTCGGCATTCGCCGACTCCTCCTCCGTCTCCATCCTCAACGGTGGGGCCTCCATCGTCTTCCCGCTCGTTCCCGCCGCTTCAGGGAGGATCTCCGTCTCCACGACCTCTGTAGATCCCCCTTCTTGCGGGCCTTTCGGCCCCCTTCTCTTTGACTTTGACCGGAGCACTCGTTGTTCCTTCGGCTCCGTGTCTCCGGCAACGAGCTTGCCTTCGTGGTGTACACTGAACCCGTCCACCGCTATGTTGTTTGTCACCTTCGATCCCGCTTTAGCCTTGGCCTTTGTCTTTGACTTTGGCTTGGTCGTGGGTGGGCGTTTCTCTCCTTCTCCTTTACCCGCGACTCTTCTCCCTTTCCCCTTGCGGCATCCCGCACATGACGCCCCCCCGATCCTGTGGTCGTGGGGCATCCCCTTACTTTCGCAGACCACGCAATTTATCGGTGCCTCGCACCCCCTTGCCGCGTGGCCCGCATCTCCGCACCTGTAGCAAGCACCCGTCCTGTCCGTCTCGCTACGGCACGTCCTAGTGTGGCCCATTTTCAGGCACTTGAAGCACTGGAATGGTCTTTTCTCTAACATCTCCACTCTCGCGTTTGACCACCCCAGTGCTATCCTTTTCTCCCTTGCCAGAACGTTTGCCGCTGTTAGTGGGCACTTCACAACGACAGTACATAAGACGTTTCCCATCTTCCTTATGGGACCGACCGTAATTCCCGTCAAGTGCGTGCCTCCTTTAATCGCGAGGGTCTCTCTGAGTTTTCCCTCCCTCACCGAGTCCTCGAACCCGCTTAGACGTAGGTCAGCCGCCATAGTCGGGCGACCCACTCTGACCCCTTCTTTATTTGCCAGGACCTCTGCCATTTTTGCCGCCAGGGCGTCGGCTTTCTCGGCACTTCCCTTCCCTGGAAATCTCGAGGCTTAGGGGCCTCGTGGCGGTTCTCGGACCTTGACGATACCGACCTCTTCCAGGGCGATTTTGGCCCATACACTCGCCATACTGGTCCTCTGGGCACGTGAGGGTCACGGCCGCTGTCCGTGGAGCCCTCCTCTTCCTTGTTCCTGTCCCTTTCTGCAAGGACGGCGGGCTCCCGTTTTTGCCGGGTTTCTTTCCTTGCTCGGGCTCCGGTTTGCCTATTCCGTTGCCTTTGCTCTTGCTCCTCCTTCCCATCACTTGAGCCCGCGTGCCGTCTGTGAACCCATTGTTAGCCTCGCTGTCCCCTCTCCCCCCAGTACCTTGGTTCGCGTTCCGTGTGGGAACCGGGGTGAGGGCAACTTCTTGCCTAAGTACCTGCGGCTGCTTTTTCTTTGCAGCCGACGTGGAAACAGGGCCGGGTCTCTGGAATGGGTCTTGGTACCTGCGACTGCGTTTTTGTATTCACAGCCGCTGTGGGAACAGGCTCGGCCGTGTTGAGCTTAGCGGTAGGACCCGACTTCTTCTTTTGGTCCTTCTCGACCTTTCTCACCGTTGTGGAGAGCACCTTCTTCGGTTGCGAGAGAAAAACGATTAGCTCTTTCAGCTCCCCAATCTTCCCGCTCATCTCTTCCCTGAGGGCGACGAATCGTCCCTCTATACCAGCGTTCTGTCCCGCCATTCTCGCGGGCATTGCTGGGTCTAAGACCGCGCCTACGCCCTGCAGTGGGGGTCTCATCGCTGACGCATTCCTTTGGCGAGGATCTCTTTAAGGACTTCGTCCCTCGAGTTTTTTTCTGCCTCTATTTCCTCCGTAGGGACCACCCACTCCATCCCCTGTTCGTTGACTAGCTCTATCCCTTCACCTTCCCTCTTTTTTGCGTGGAAGTGCTCCGTTTCCGAGGAGGAAGCCGAGAGCTGTCTGTCCCACTGCTTCCTCTTCGTCGCTTTTCCTGATCTCGATCGCGGTTCTCGCTTCTTCCTCCCTTCACATTACTCTGGCTTGCAGCCGCTTCAGCTCGCTCTTCATCTCCTTCAGCTCCTGCATCTCCCTTTGATACTGAGCCTTCGCTTCGTAGAGCTTTGTCAACTTTTTTTCCTGTGCCGCGATTCTCTCTCGCATTTCCTCCATTTCGTCGTCTCTCTCTTCGTCCGACGTCGGTCCTCTGTGTCTTTGGGACAGAATCGACACTGCGGCTTTGATCGTCGCCGCGGATCTATTTAATTGCCCCCTGTACGGCCCTTGCAACGAACCGGACTTTTCCGCCACCTTGTCCAGTCCATTTACGGCTTCCAGCACTAACGCGGTGAGGGTATTCGTCGGGGCGTCGTGGAACTCTTCCATGGCCTTCTTCTCTAGCTTTCTGCTTTTGGAGAGGTTTGCCGGCACGCTTGCGTCCCTCAGATTTCTCAATTCCCGGGCACGTTCTATCACCTGGTTTTGCGCCTGTCGCAGCAGTTCCAAGTAATGTCCCCCGGTTTTTGCCTTTCGGCCTTTTCCTCCCTCTTCCTTCACATTCCCTACCGAGAGGGCATCTTCCTTCCCTACCATCTCGTCCAGTCTCTTCTGAGTCTTTCTCATGATCGATCTGGCTTCCGTGGCTTCTGCTCCGGTGAGACCCACAGACTCTTCTCCGCCCTGAGTCTCCTTGTAAACCGATCCGTCAGACATTTCCACTTTCGAGAAATCTTCTTCTTCGTTAGATTTCCCTCCGTTTAATGAGTCCTTGGAATTGGCTCTAAACAGGGCAACCTTTGTCAGGGCGACACTTACCCTGCCCAGAACCTTCTCCGCGTCGATCTTTGATTTTTCCTTCCTTGAAGCACGATTGGCGAGGGGAGCGCTCTCGTCTCCGCTCGTCAAGGGATCGTCAGCGGTAGGGACATCTCCCTGCGAAGACCGATTGGCCTTTGCGCGTACGTTTGCAAGTCCCTTCGCGGACTTCCTCGTGGTCCTAGAGGACCTGTTACTCGACACCACTTTGGTGGTGTTCGGCTCCACCGTCCCTTTTTTATACGTTGTTGTGATTGAACTTGAACTCATTTTTTATTTTTTCCGCTCCCCGCTGCGGTCTTTATGCGGGTGGCCGGGCATACGCCACGGCCGACCGGAATCACTCCCGGCCGACCGTGCCCCGGCGTACTCGTCTGAGGAGCCACCCATTCCCTCTGGCCTCCGGAATGTTACATCGGGGGCACTGGGTTCAGCCCCTTACACACCCGTGGGTGACGAATCGCCCACCGGCTTTTGGGGGGTCCCGGGCTCCAACTCCCGGGTCTCTGCAGTGGGTGCCGCCACGCGGGGGGCCTCACGGACGGTTGGGGCCAAGGGTGTCGCACCCCACCCAAGGCCTTGCCCGCCGTGGCGATCAGCGTAAGTTTTCGAGTCACCGGCCGAGGTACCGTCCGCACCGGTGACTCCTTCGACCCCGGTGGCCGGGTTCGGGAAAGGATGCGATCCCCGACCACCGGAGTCCCTTACGCGCCGCCGGTCTTTTACACCCGGCGGCTGTAAACCCGCTGGCCCCGACCTCGGAATATGTCCGAGCGGCTCGACGGGTCTCTCCCACCTAGGTCGCTTAGCCTCGACCCCGGAATACATCCAAGCAGCCCAGGCGACCCTGCACATCAGCGGCACCGTGGGTCCACGACCCTGGTGTGCAAGCCGCTGATGTGGGCTCTCCTCCAGCGCCCCGGCACCACGTATCGAGCCTGCCTGAAAGAGGGTTACCCTTTCTTTTCCTGCCGGAGCACCGGCGTGCAATGGGGATATGAGAGGGGGTCTTCCCGTCCCCTCGGCGAGACGGCATCCCTGCCCGCCTCGGGAACGGGGAGAACTAACCCTCCCCAAACCCCTAACCCCTTAGGATACCCTCCCGCCCCGCCGGAGCACCGGCGTGCAATGGACGAGAGGGGCCTATCCCCCCGGAACCAAGTTCGAATCCCCCGACCCGCCGGAGCACCGGCGTGCAATGGTCGAGGAATTTGAGACCCACCTCATGGTTTTTTATCGAGATTTTTCTTCCTCTAGTCCGGCGGGAGGAGTAGAAACTCCCTCCTAACGGTTCCGGCCGACCGGGCGTTTGCACTCGGGGTCGCTTTCCCCTACCGGTGATTGGGACCGACCTGAAGGCCGGTCCCTGAGGGAGTCGCCGGGCTCCCATTTTTCCCGCCTCTCCGGTCCGTAGACCGGCGGCAGGAAGGGTGGACTCTTAGACCCCGCACCTCACCAACGGGCCACCACGATGACTTCTGTTCTGACAGAAGCCACCGGACATGGCCCGTCGGATCCGAACGGGGAACCCCCTTGCCGCGCCAAGGCGGTCCACCACGAGGGGGTCCTCCAGCCAAGGCTGGAAGGATAGATACGGCAAAAACCGGGGATGGGCGGTCGGGGGCTGCGGCTCCTGGAGCCCCTCCTCGGAATACAGATGGCAAGACTGGTCTTGGAACTAGCAAAAGGAATAGGAATAGGACACGCGTGCCAATCCCCCCTAAGACGACAGCTGTTGGAGTGACAGTGCCGGAGGGCAGCTGGGCAAAAAAATCTCCCTTGCGGACATTGGAGTGGAGGCACTAAGGTGCAAAAGAGCTGTCACTGGGGGCCTCCTTTTGGAGGTCCCTGGTGAGCAGTCCGCGGAAAAGGCGGACCTACTTGCAACACAGTTGCGAGAGGTTCTTGAGAAAGAGGAAATACGAGTCACCCGGGTCTCCAAGTGCGCAGAAATACACATCGGGGGGCTAGATGACTCCGTGACTCCCGTAGATGTCGCTAAGGCCTTAGCCAAGACTGGAGGGTGTCGGATCGAAGAGATTCGCACCGGCCTGGTTCGGAGGTCGTTGAGGGGCATGGGCTCCATGTGGGTCCGATGCCCGGTCGAAACCGCTAATGCGGTAGTGAGGAACGGCGGGGTCACTGTGGAGTGGTGCAGGGCCCGCGTGGAGGTCATGCCGTCCCGCTCCTTAAGGTGTTTTAAGGGGATGCTAAAGCTAAGGCCAAACTTCCTCGACGTCGGTAATGTCAACTCTGTCAACTAAAGCAAAGGCCGAATTGATATTGGAGACCTCGCGTGGTGAGAACGCGAAACTCCGGTTTCAGTGTGACCAACGTTGAAAAACTAATTTCAGGTTCTATGTAATGGTGTATGTCCGTACACGTACACATACCACTGAATTGCTCACACGGACGCACGGTAGACATATGCTATAGACGCGGCAACGCCTATGGATTTTTTAGCAATACGGCCTGAACCTGAAAATGCTTTCTAGCCGTCCGTAGCAGAAGGCAGTAACGTATCAAGGCTAATAAGCACCCGCTTTTTATAAATTACATATATTTTTATGCACACATGTGCGTATATATATATATAATATGTATCTAATTATTATGTGTATGTTTATAATTGTCTGATAACAAATATAATAACAAGAGCATAATTGAGAATGTGAATTAGTATACATAGTATGTATTGACGCGGGTACTTATTAAACTATCTTAATTATTATAACATAATGATATTAATAATTAAGATTTTTATTCGGGCGGCAGTGTGGTCTAGTGGTAGAGCGCCAGACTCGTAATCTGAGGAACCAGGTTCGAGTCCACTAGAGCCATGAAGCATGGAATGTTTTTCCGATAGCTGCGCCCCTTCGTGCAAGATAGGCTCTTGTGCGGAGAAAACTGGGCTCCGTCTTTCGGAAAGAGACGTTAAGCCGTTGGTCCAAAGGGTTAAAGTGAGAGGAGAAAGATAGTATTGGTAGTAGATTGCGAACTTTGCGGGGATATGCGATAAATTACGAATTTTACAGAATTTACAGAATTAAGATTTTTACTCAGTTTGTTAATTATCTATAACTGCATAACGTGCAGTTTACGCCAAAGCGGCTGTTTTAACGCGAGTGATATGTTTCGTCGACGGATGATTAGCTAATTATGATATTGTATACAGAAAACTGGATATTTGCGTAAAGTATCGTTGCCTCGCGAATAAAATCGAAGGACCGTCGAGAAGAGGAAGCTCGCGGTGCTTTCATTTCCCTTCCTAGTGCGCTTCAATCCTTTATTTGTTTTCGCCCTCGTCTTCGTTTCCATTGTTAGTATATGCGACAGCCGTTACTGCACTCCATGAAGGGTATCATTGATTTGTCGAATAATACATAAGCAAAAGAGATGTCTTTCCTTGTGCTTAGAAATCCAAACAGATTATTTCCGGAATCATAAAGAAATTGTATTATATTACTTTCTTTCCATCGCGGCGAGTACCTAATCGTTTTTATACATTTATAGTTTACAAGTATACATAGTACTTGAAAAGAAAGGAAAAAGGTAATCATCGCGTTTTTTTTCACAAAGACGGGCAAACGTGAAACTGTGTTATTCACGTTGCGCGACTAAATCAAACTCGGATGCTACAAGTATCTAGTTTTTATCCAGCGGGACTTTAGGATGCCGCGAATGCTGATATCAAGAATAATTATGATTTATCTTACTTAGTGGAGTACGTACATCTTTTCGGCTTAGAAACGAAGACGATGACGACAATGACGATCAAACGAACGCTTCCGTTCTTGTTCCAAAATTGTTTTCGTTTTCTCTTGTAGCGAACGTTTTGAGGAATTTGCTTACGACGGTTCGTTAGCATATGTCTCGCGGTAATTAACGATTATACGGAGCCGTCATATTTTCCACAACGCGTAGGAAAAAAATTGAATTGTTTCTAATATGTATTCAGAGAATGTTGATTCATTATATTATTTTTTCAAACTTGCTTTCTCCTCTTTTTGAAAATTTACACCAAGAGAAACTTTTGTTACATATTACTTTATATTGATTTTTTTTAACATCTTTATTTCTTAAAAAGGAAACGAAAACCGTAGAAGAAAATTATTAAACTTATCTTTATTGTGTTGGGAATTCATTCAATTTTATTGCTACGAGTCTCAACTTTTTTTGTTAAAAACAAAAAACTAATTTATAGCTTTTGATTTTACATATAATTGTTAAATTTCAGTTTTGTCAGATGTGATTTGTGCGAGCTTGTTTCGTGGAGCAAATATTTTGTTGCGTTTTCGAGAAAGTGTTTATCCGATCATTAGCGAAGCGACGCGATGCATTTATATTTGATCACAAGGGACTATGCGCAAATTTTTGCATTGTTTGCGAATTTTATAACTTTATTGACGAATATAAGATCTAAGATTTTTCGCATAATTGATTTACGATTAAACTCGCGCTTTATTGAGGCTCAGATGTACACCCGTCTGTATCACGTTAATTAAAATCTGGCAGCAAAACGTGTATGAATTTATTCGTTTAGCAAAGAATGCGCGTTGAAAAAAACTTTGTCGCGTTTTTTTAATCTTTTTGATTCTTAAAATAAATTCTTTGTGTATATTTTTTCGTGCTTATAATATTATTTGATTTTTTTATGCCGTCTATAGACAGAAATCTATCACACACACACGCACGCACGCACGCAATATATATATATATATATATATATATATGTACAAACTTATTTCTTACAAATACATATCTATGTATATTTATAAATTGTGATTTTGAATATTGAGAATATAAAATAGGCCCCTCCAACGCCCATTTCCGTGAGAACGCAACCAATATCTTTCTTTCGTCTCTCCAATTTTTATTTACAAATGATACATTTGTAAAAATCAATAACGTTACAACAGACGCTTCTCTCTCTGGCATTAATTTTGTCAGTACCGTCAGAATAAACGAATCTAATTTTTATTATAATCAGTACCGTCCGAATAGACGCTTCTGACATTTATTTTTATTTTATTTTTACTTTTTTACCCAGGTATGTTTTTGATATTCAAATATCTTTCTAAATATTATTACAGTGTACGTAACTTTCTAAATAATATTAGATTGTATGTTTTCATCTTGTGAAAGGCAACAGTTCATCTCCCTCTATAATTTTCATAAAGTGTTGTCTCATGCACTTTACGTCCTTGGAATATTTTTCATCACAAGGATTGCCTCCTAAGGCTACAATTGTGGCAAAAGTTGCGGCGTAAATTCCGCAACTTGTACCGTCTGGTTGTGCATCGACTTTCTCAAAAATAATATCATTTTGCCTTATTTTTGGATATCGACGCTTTATATATTCTCTTTCCTTGAGCACCAATCTGTCGTATGTACAGCCAGGTATACTGTCATATACGAACAGTTTGGTGCCATCACAAAATATACATCGCCAGTGTTGAATTCCCTCTGCAAAGTATTTATTTTTTCCTCTAATTATTTGTAAGCTTAAATCGCTCTTACTAGCGTCAATATAAT
Organism: Temnothorax longispinosus; assembly: GCF_030848805.1. Classification (NCBI taxonomy): domain Eukaryota; kingdom Metazoa; phylum Arthropoda; class Insecta; order Hymenoptera; family Formicidae; genus Temnothorax; species Temnothorax longispinosus. The sequence goes on along the minus strand of NW_027269959.1, from coordinate 157,844 downwards.
CAGGCAATCCTTGATACTGTACACTTTGCGTTTCAAAAGGAGTACTTTGTCTCACAATGCGTAAAAATTCATCTATTGATTCGTCCGTTAGTTCGTCTCCGGACAAGACATTCTGTCTCACAATAGAAATAGGTATAATAACTTCATCTAAATTTATCATTCGTCTTGCCTTATCCTCTTCGGTTATATCTCGCTTGTAGCTTGTACCAATATATGTACAATCATCATCCTGATCCATATCTTGAGCAATCATAGCAGTGATAATTGCTGTTTTCATCGGCGAAATATTACATTTTAACGTTTCGTTAATTTCATTAATTATATTTTCGCTCTTTACTGCATTTTGCTCAATAGTTTTTCGACTACTTAATTTTTTACTTGCTTCCTGTGCTTCTATAATATAACTCGGATTCCTTATTGCCATGTGCCTGTTGTGGCGACTATCCAAGATTTCCGGAAGCATGCATTCGTTATAGAAGCGTATTAGAGAAGGCAGCATATGCTTGTCCCAAAAAGCATTGTCTCTATCTACGTGCACTATTTTCATGCTTTTCGGTGTCCATATGGCAAAAATGCAATACTGTCGTTGCGTTATGTTTAATTGGCCTTGAATTTGATAAAAGAACCGATGCTTTTCATTTAATTTACCTGGGTCTCTTGCATTAAAGATGTTTTTCAAGGCGGGTAATGTTTTAATGGCTTCTTCTATTGCTAAATGTTCGGCCGACTGAGGACATTTAATCTCCACTAAGCCATCATCATCAATGAGTCCATCAGGAGAAGCACCCAGGTATGGATATTTGCGATCAATAAATAAGCCGCAAGGTTTGATGTATTTGTTAAGTTTTGCGGCTAAAACTTTTTTTGCTACTGGTTTGTGAACGCGACCATATGCCACGGCGGCGGTCTCAACAGGCGAAGGATATAAAATATTCTTCACTGTTGTTACACAAGACGTTGCTTTCATGCGACAAACGGTTCCAAAATTGGACGCTGTCAACATGACACGTCTCAATGAACACCACAGCTCGGAATCACTTTGTTATCTCGTATCGCGTTCAGTTTGTTCCCAATTGTTCCCATACTCGATCAAGTTTTCCATATGCCTTTGTCGATTTTGTTCAAATACATCAGATGGGAGATCTGGCTTTTGCGATTGTGGGCCATAATATTTATCTGTTCCTGATTCTTGTTTAAATTTCTTTCGCTTGCCATCTATTTGTCGAGATTCTCTGGTTCTCGCAATTTTTTTTGCCGTTGTCACGTCTGACGGTATAATCACCGCTATATTCCAGCCGCATAAATTTTTCGATTTCCATCCTAATTGCACAGCACCTGAAAACAATATAAGAATAAATAATCACACCTTAACCTAACTGTCACAACAATCACTCAGCTGATGCGAGCACGCGTTCTTAAAGTAGTAGACACAAGCTTAGAGAACATGGCTGCCTTAAGGCCTCTTTTCAAGCTTAAACCCTATTTTCATGAATTACACTATAAACTTTTTGGACAATTGCTTGTTAAAACTCCCCAAAATCACTAAAATTGATCGTAAATAAACATTACAGGCTTTATGAGATCCTTTATGCAATATAAATTCAGTTTGACACACGGATATAACAAAAATAAATGCATGTTCCATAAGAATAAACTCAGAAAATTAAAATAAAATATAAATAAATAAATTAAAAACAGATCATTTATAAAAACATAACCTTTTGTGCCCGAAAAATATTATCACGCTGAAATAATAATTATCTTACTAACATTTCTCAAACATGATTGTTATAAACAATTTAATTATATTATTAACAAACCTAGCTAATGTGACTGATGGAACTATCACAAGAAGTCAAACAACTTTTAATTATAAACTATTGTTGGATCTCTCAAAATAAACTAATTAACAATAAAATTTATCATAAAAATATTATTAAAGATGATCAATAAAATCACTGCAGACACTTAGCAGAGCATGTCAAGTAATCCCACAAAAATTCTCACATCATATTTCTTCTTAATTCCGAGATACAATTAAAAATTATGGAAATCCATAAAACACAAAAATTTTAAACAACCTAAAATAATGCCCTTAATTGTCTGAATACAACAAACGAAACCCCATCTTTTTATCTCTTACCGTTCTCGAGTTATAAATTATTAAAGTTTCACATCCGCCATTTTGAATTTCCTACCTTTTAGACTTACAAAGACCAAATCACTTTTACGTTAATATTTTAATCTTTTATACATTCTTTTATACATTTTAATCTTTTATACATGATAAAAATGGAATCTCTCATACTCCTAAACACCAGTAACGTTAACGCCGATTTTCTATTTAAATTAATTAAATTAATAAACGAGATTGAAAATTGAACATTCACTCCATGAAAGACGAGGATAGTTTAATACCAGTTCACAGAAAGTAAGACAAGGATAGCCCTATAGACTCTTAATAAATTAAAATAAAATGAAAACAAATAGACGGAGATAAAACAATTATAGAAATACATTCTTTTATATTTATGAAAAAACATCACATTGAAATAACTATTATCTTATTAATATTTTTCAAAACAATTGTTATAAACAATTAAAATTATATCAATACCATTTTACTAACTACGTCATCAAAATCATCGCGAAAAACCGATCGACTTAATGAAAAAATACTTACTACAACATTGTTCAATTTTGCAACTTATTTTTATAAACAATTATAAATAAATAATTAACCACACTAATAATAGCCGTTAACGTGTGCCCCAGGTTATGCACAACAACTTTTGTATAAGTCAAAACCTCGTCACTCCTCTGGTTGAGGCTACAAAAAATTCCAAAGGGAAAGACACCCGGTATAACGGTTTAACATGGAAATTGTTCCATATAATTGAAATTATACGCCCTAAATATCGGAAATTCGACTATTTCAAACTTCAATCCTTAATATCTCTTAAATTACGTCTGCAAAAAATACCCCGTTTGCATGTAAATTAAGTTTGAACCTTCCTCTTCAAGCCCGTATAAAAAACATAATTTTTAACAACTTGCTACACCCAATTAATTAACAAAATACATACCTCCGTCTGCATTCGTCCATATAATTGGCAATTATGTGGATGAAACAATTATGTGGATGAAAACTCGTTCGGGTAAATACGAATTTTGACCGCGCACGTAAACTCTGCATCAGTACACCTACGAAAAATGATAATAACTTTTATTTCTGCAATTGTTTATTTACGAAATATTTATAACAATAAAATAAAGTGTCTTATAAAAAATTATTTCATTGTAGAATTAAAACCGTGTAATTAAGGAGAGCTTAACAATACCAATATGTAAATTAAAAAAGTACTAATTTATTTAATTAATAATTTGTTATTAACAAATACATATATTAACAATAAAATTTTCCAATCCTATACTATACTTTAATGAAAGTCCTACAATATATTTCTTATACACTCCTATCAAATTCCCAACCATTCATGAGATATAAGAATAATAAAAATCTTATTATATATATATATATATATATGAACAATTTAATTTCATTGATTTCCTGTACTAATGAGAATGCTGACCATTTCTATCTGCACGATATATTATTAACCTGATATTAGAATCATTATTAACACCGCTAACATCACTTTTATTAATATCACTATTAACAAATATATATACTGTCACGACTTTTTACACTCTCGGACCGCTCCGGGACGTGTGCCGGATCAAAAGGACTTAGGAGAGCGGGATGGTTGGCCTCTCCAGTGATTTCCTCGCACCTCCAATACTCCACGAAATGTTCCAAATGTTGGGCGCCAGACGCGTACATTCGCGTCCACGAAATCGCGAAAACCTAAACGAGACGCCAAACGAAGTGTGGAGGTGCGTGGAATCGGCTAGTTTGACCTAATCACGGGCGGGGTTAATGAAGGGCAGCGCGATTTTCGGCGGGGTGACACGGTAATTTCATACTCAGTCAGATAACAAAGAAAATAACGTTTATTGAGTACTGGTTGTCGAGGAAATAAATTCAATAAACAAATCAAGAAATTGAGTCTCTAATAAACACGCTGAAGGCTCTATTCTCACACAATGAATAATTCGAGTCGAAAACCGTACGAAAACTCTGTCGCAATATCTTAACTTAACGCGAGATATTCGGCTCGGGCGCAACGGGGAGGCGCCGAGTCATTTAACCAAGCAAGTCGCGATATCGCTACTAATGTTGGGCGCCAGGTGTGGAGAAGGCCACACCACCTTTGACTCGAAGTACGCGTCGAATAACCACGGAACGCCAGGAAGAACTACGCGAGTAACATCTAAACGCACGAAGCGTGTGAACGCCGGTAATTTCTTAACGCGAATACAAGTCTAACATAATTAATCAGTCGGCGGGAACGACCTTCGACCGCGATTAACAATGCCATCGACATTCCAACGCAAAATTCGAGATTATCACGAGCAAGGACGCCATAGGACGTAACGCGATTACTACCGGACGCAAGTTTCTCAACGCGAGAGCACAATTATCACCCGTAATAACGAGATCCGAACACAAATCGATACGCTAACACCGACGCTCGAACAAAAAAATTTCCCGACGCGAAGAAACGGTAACGCAATTGACGAAATACCGGCCCGTATGCGGCCGTACACCAAGGTCGCGAGGACAACGCAATATACTCGCGATATCGAACTCATTAACGCCTATCACGATCTCCAGGGATTCGCCATAACGCTTGTACCACGGTTCCGCGGCCACGATACCATCCCGAGGCCCTTCGCTCTCGTTATCGATCGCGAAATTACACTCGATCTTAACATGCGTTATCCCGAGCGAGAGCGTGCACCGGAGGGCGGTGTCGTGGCTTTACATAACGCGATTTACGGGCAACCTCACCGGTGATATGCCTCCTCCTGGGCTCCTCGCCGTCACCTTCCTCCAACGATCCTCGATCCGCCAGACAATTATCGAAATACCCGACTCGGGGTGGCTATCGCGTATCTTACAAAACGTATCGTGCCGACGGACGACCAGAGAGTGAAACGCTAAACTCGCTCGATTGCGGAATCGATACGGTACCCCTTCCTGAGGGGCGCGCGAGCCAATCGGGCGCGAGCCTGCAAGCCCGCGGTGTCCCGGCGCAGTGCTGTCGATACGAGATCCTTCGGGGGCGGGCAACGGTCCCTCGGCGGCGTGCGACTTCTCAAATTTTTGTTCTTAGCGGCGGACGGAACTTCGCTCGTGCCGGTGTGCCTCCGGTTTGACCCTGGGGCGGTGGCCAGCCACCCCGTGGGTCGGTGTTTTGTGGAGATCATTTGCTGAAGCGGGGTGTTTACCCAGCGCTCGGGGCCCCGCTATCGGCGGCCTCGTCCGTCGCTGCCGCATGTGCCGCCCGCCTGCCGCGTTGCTCTCGCCAGCCCGCGATCTCTGCTGCTTCCGCGTTTGCCACCCCTCCTTGGTTATCGATCGTCCTTCATTTCCTTCGCCAAATACTTCCTCGAAGGTTTGCCGTGGTGTGGGTGAGGTGCCGCGCGTATTACATTGCAAAAGAAACAAAAAAAAAGTAATCAAAATGCGGAAACGCGATTAAATACGACCCCTGGAGATCTCGTCGTTGCCTCCCTGGTCCGTCCCTGGGCGCGAAATTCCGCGCCTTGTGACGGCGGCGGGGCGCCGCGACGGTGCGGCGAGCCGCAACGTCACAATACTTACCAAAATTAATATAAATATCGAATGTCAAGCGCCGAAGCGTTACTCACGAACCTGAGAAAGATAAAATTGTATTATGCGTAGCATAAGGAACACGAATCCGAGCGAGATGCGAATATTGTACGATCTGAAAGAGAAAAAGAGAGAGTCAGATATACTATATTAACTATTAGACGAAGAGAGTAATATCTTTTATACTTTAGACATGCTAATAATGACTTTAATTGTACTATTAAATTATTCTACTGTATGTAAAGTATGTCTGAAGAAACTTAAATAATATTCAACATATATTTGTACATTTCAAAATTAAAATATTGAAGATTTCTTATTTTCCTTTTTGATAAAAGTCATATTGAAATTTCATAATGAAAGTAGGTATCGCTCTCAATACAAATCGCTGTTAGATTAAAGAATAAAATAGAATTCAGATGAGTCACCTGTATGACTCATTCGAGTGAATCTAGTCTTCGCATAGACCATATATGGACATGTCGAAGCAGAACGCCACGCATGACCATATAAGGTAATGAATTTCAAGATACCACCCTATGACTCATTGCTGGCAAGCGAGCCACACCCCTAGAAGTAGACTCACATCCGCTAGACAACGCCTTATGACTCATTGTAACGAGGTGCGGTCACCTCCCACTACCGTTTCCAAAATTGTATAAAAACAGAATCTTTCACCCTCTCGACGGAGAGTGTGGAACGAGCCAGGAAAGGTCACATATCTTATACTTGTTCCATCCTCCCACATAAGCCACTTGTATCGTAAAAGTTCTACAATAAATATCATACTCTTTTATATCAAAAGAAAGATAAAGATTATTGAATTACCTACCTTCGACGGATCCAAGGAGCCATCAAGGAGCCATAATCTACATCGCCGACCAACAGCTAATTATCCTGGGGTTTTACCTCCTCAACTGCAAGAAGAACCCATAAAAATTGATTTCGACGGAGACGTTCTGCCGGATCGAGCCACCTCGCATCACCCAGGACGTCACACCGTTGCTCTTCCAGTTGTTTGACAGTAGGAAGAACAGTTTTAGACATGCCTTTATAAACTTTCGTGAGGACTTGCTGCGTATTTTGCAGAACTGCTCCCGTAATTCTAGCATTGTACGAACCTCGTTTGCCAAAATGAATGCGTTTTCCATCAATTTCTTTGCAGATTATCGAATTAAACAATTCTGCAGGATTATTGGTTAAATTTAAGAGCAAGTTGTCAGAATAAGCACTGAGATAAATAAGAGCACTTTCTATTCTTTTATATAGACCATGCAGTTTCAAACGTGGTACGTAATTTTTATTTTCGTCAATTTCGCACTTTTGACCGCGTTCTTCACATCGTTTATGATCAACAAATATGTGACTAGGAATATTTAATATGTCTTTCCGTAGTTCTGTAGCCTTACAATGATGAAGTTGGTCTTGTTTTTGTCGTTCAGAAGCTAGTCGCAACACTTCTCTCCGTATTTTTAAAACGCTATTGTCTACAACTTTTCGTATTTTAATAAAACCACGCATTCTTTTTGACTGAGTCGTTTCAGCAACGGCTTTAGTTTTTTACAAAGGTTACGCAGTAAATGATTGGTGCATTCTATTTTTTTTCACCGTTATCATCTGTTCCTGGTACGGTTTATTATTGATGATGGAGTGATACGATGGAGTGATGATGGAGTGATACGATGGAGATATACGTTACTATCTCCATTGGCGATAACCGTTTTGTAAATAAGTCCGTGCATCGGAAGGCTAAAGTTTGAAACCTTCTGCAATAGCATCACTCTCCATGCTTGTAGAGGCTGCGTTGCGATCGAAATTTTTATAACATTTGTGCGTTTTCGCAGCGAAACCCTTTCGTTCAGCCATGTCACATATCGCGCAATATTTATTGCGGATGCCAACGAAGAGAACTTTTCTTGTGCGACAACCAATTATTGCACCTACACCGGAAAGTGAGTCGTAGGCTTTACCGTACGATCTCTTCATCCAGCCATCCGCAACGACAGTTATATATGGAATACCATTCACAGTTTCATTTCTGTCTAAGGCGAGTTGTTTTTCTTCTTTGCCTGCCTTTATCATATTTTCCATGGCTGTTTTTCCGAAATCTTCGACTAGATTTTCGCAATATTTTATATACGTAACCTCAGACATACTAGGAATATTCATAGATGCACATTGCTCATTCAACTGGGCATAACCATTTCCAGTTGTGATAGATGCAGCTACAGCAGCTGTATTAATATCCAATATGTCTGGTTCTGTAGGTTCGGACCAGATGTTGTCTTTATAATTGCACATTTGGCATTTGAAACACAACTGCATCAATAACCCTTTGCGACGAGCGTTTATAAGTTTCCAATCTTTAAATTGGCACTCTATTCCTCGCGCATGATTATCGAATGTTCTGTAGATTTCATTCAATATAAATGAAATGTCGACAATGGGTGCGTTCAGCCGATACTCCGCTAGCCTAGCGCACGTAAGCAGCGAGCGCTTTGCTATCATTTGCTACGGAAAAATTTGGCTGGACAGAAGCGCTAGTAGTTAGCGGTCGCCATCTTTTTGTAAGTCGAACATAACCGTGAATTATTTCGTTGTGCGACGACGACGACGACGATCTTGTACTCACAAACAATACGCGTAACGAGCTCGAGAGCGACGACAAGAGCCTGCAGAAATATTGATAGAGAGCGAGCTGGCGCTAAGAATCTGCTCGAGCAGCACCGACGACGAAGCCGTCGAGGAAACCGAGAACGTCGTCACCCAACCGAAAACGATCAAGAGGATCGTCCTGGACCCCCGGCAGGATCCCGTCGACGTTAACGCGAAATTCACAGCGGCCAAGAGCGAACATTATAGCGATCTCCTAGACGTACCGAGCTCCCAATCATTCCATAACCAGTATGGAAAATATTGATAATTTGGTTTTATATGAATTATTGGATGATGATGATGATGATGATGATGAGGTCGAAGATTTACTCCCTGTTATAAATGACCAAAGTAAGGAAGTAAATAATAATGAGCTTTGTAGTATGTATATGATCAATTAGTCATGTATGTATAAATTTTTATTTGTCAGGACGTATAAATATCGTCGATATTTTGGCGATTGGTGTAGAAGATGCACCAATACTACATGACTTAATACACGGAGATAGACAGAACGGAGAAATTTTAAATTTGCATTACTATGAGCATGTAGTACCACGTTACAATGATAATTAATTTCGCTCGCATTTTAGAATGAGCCGAGCATCATATGAGGTAAGATATTTTTTAATAACAATAAACTTAACACTATGAAATAATAGTTGCTTTCCATTTACACCAAAACTCAGATAATTCTCACTTGTGACGTCATAACTCAGTTGAATGCACGTTCTTTTTGCATGCTGGCAAGTGAGATTCAACTGAGTTTTTATCCACAATCGAGACCGTGTGCTTTAATGAACCTAACAGACTCACATTAAAAGTGAATCTGTATTGTTATGCGATAGTTTTGTCATCAAAATAAGCAGGTAAGTGCAAAATGACATATCTTACCTGAGTATAAAATACTCACATAACTGAGTGACTCAGATCACTTGAGTGTAAATGAAAAGCAACTAATGTATATATTAACCATAACACGTGTTTTTAAATATTTTTTTTGTTACAAGAAATTGGAAAATTTAATATATCGACAAATTGGGCAAGATGAAAACAACGTTCCGTTACGGAAAAAAATTCTGTTAACTATATGGATTATTGCCACTCCTGAGAGCTTTAGATTCGTTGCCGACAGATTTGGGCTCCAAAAAAGTAACGCCCATGTAGTATTTAAAGAAGTAATTTGTGCATTAAAAGATATGATGCCACAATTTGTAATATGGCCAAATGCCGAAGAGTGTGAAAATAATGAAAGGGTAATTCGTAGAATCTTTTTATTTTATACCATATATCAGCAATGTTGTGAATTCTGTTTTGTTTGTTCCAGATTTTCCGTATGCGATCGCGAGGATTTCCGGGTGTTGTGGGGGCCATTGACGGATGTCACATTCCCATCAAACAACCGCCCGGAAATGCAAACGATTATTATAATCGTAAAGGATTCCATTCAATTAATTTTCAAGGTTCGTTGACTATCAATTTCAATTCTCATAATAATATTTAATTACATATTATTTAATACTTACATATTATTAGGTATTAAATCGTCGTGTGCGATTAAATTGTCAAGATATGATAGAAATGCATAATATGTTGTTTTTGTTTTGAGAATCGAACAATTACATTCATAGGTTATTATATGTTATTGCAGGCATATGCGATCATACGGGCAAGTTTATAGATTGCCTAATTGGTCGGCCAGGACGAGCACATGATGCAGCTGTATTTCGCAGTAGCTCCATTTTTAACAGACTGATGAATCAAGAAAATCCAATTCTACCACCACGAAAGCACATTCTAGGCGATTCAGCGTATCCATTGCTTTAAAATCTGATGACACCTTTTCGAGACAACGGACATCTCACGCCAGAACAGTTTAGATATAACATCAAACTTTCGTCTATACGGTCGATTATTGAGCGTGCATTTGGATTATTGAAGTGCAAATGGCGGAGATTGAAATATATCGATGTTTATAGTGTAAGAATGGCAAATTACATCATTGCAGCGGCCTGCATTCTCCACAATTTTCTTTTAATGCACGATGAAATGAATATAAGGGAGAACTACTTGTTGAATGAGAACATTAATGATGAAAATGGTGAAGACTACAATAATGATATGTGTCGATGAAAATGAAGCAGTTGAATGCGCGGATGAAAAGGGAACAAATAATGAATAACTTGTAAACTGAGTATTTTTGTTTATATATTGTAATAAATTTTTCATTTTTGTTATAAAATTAAATCATTTTTTATTTATTAAGATACCTATATATAAAGACTCAATTTTTTTTTAATTAGGAAGACCTGTATTGCGTGGTGTTATTTTCTCAATTAAATTTTCCAAAAGTTGATTTCGTCTTTCCAATATTTGATTTTTACGTTGCAACTCGCGTTGCAATATTTCATTTTTTTGTGTAAATGCTGTAGCAATTGTATTTTCAATGCTTCGAAGTACATCTATTTTGCTTTTCTCCTGTTGCAATGTTTTGTTTCTTTGTGAGTATAATTGTTTTGCATGGGTGGATTTTCTAGTTTTATATTCTTTCGACGGGGTAGACAATGTTGGAGATTGTGCAGTCTCTGATGATGTTGACTCTCCATTCGGACTACAACTACGATCGCCAACATCCGGGTGGCGTGAATTGGAGGGCGTATCAGTACTAACTTCTGCATCACGTGAAGTGGAGGGCGTATCAGCAATAACTTCTGCATCACTGTCCGAAAACGCGTCAGAAGACGAGGAAAAAGACGGAATATGTGACAAAAAATGCGCGAAATCACAATTATCATAAAAATTTTGAATAACTGATATTAATGTCGGTGATAACCTGTTTGCTGATGAAATCCTGCTCTGCGATAAGTTGATTGGTCCATCATCCATTGACGCAATACCGGTGTCAAAATTAACAGATTTATCATTTTCCAAAATATCCTCCATCTGCTGGTAATACTCCCATGACTGTCGCCCTCGTCCGGTTTTTTTGTTATTATCTTTTATATGTTTATATCTGGTTTTCAAATTGCGAAATTTATGGTTAATCATTTGTGCAGTAACCTGCGAAATCCCTATGTCATCAAATTCTTTTTTTATTTCTCTCCAAAGCGTAATTTTTTTTATTGTTGGACTTCTAAATTTCGCCAGCCGTTTGGAATATTTGGATAGAAGGAATAAAATGGATTTATGATCCCATTGAAATTTAAAATCTGAAATAAAGAATAAAGAATATATAAAAAATTGATTATTGTATGAAACAAATGTGCGTATTGTTTTTTTTTAAACTTAACTTAATCTCTAACACATTAATTTAGGAAATTCATAATGTACCGTTTTCATCATTGTTAGGTATTTCGTTGAGGTCCTCTTGTGCTTCCATTGTGTGATCCGGGTTGATTTGGCTACAGTCAGATTCACCCATGTTATCTTGTACAGCGTTATCCGGGTTGTGTGATCCGGGTGCTACCATTGTGTAATCCGGGTTGATTTGGTTACAGTCAGATTCACCCACGTTATCTTGTACAGCGTTCTTTTCAGTAATTTTTTGGAAAAATTCGGCGAAGAAGTTTACATCTGCAATAAAATAGTTCATTTCATGACAATTCATATATTACTTGCTTGCACTTGTACTACTACGAGAAACCTATAATTTCTATGTTTAATATATTGTGTAAGTAAATTCCACTAACCTGCCTGTAGTTTAGAGTGAGTTTCACTACTGTCCGTCACTTCATATAACTCGCCCTGATAATTATATGTTGTTTTTAACATGGTTCCATCTTGTGTCACATCAGTTAGTGTCTCCAACTCAGTCAATTGTTGTTCATCCGGTGGTACGTATTCAACAGGTATGCTGGAGATAAATAGAAGTACATAATATACGTATGTGTGTGTGTGTGTATTAGCGGCGAATATCATAGACATAACTCACAAATTAACAGACGTAATTATACTTACTAGTCCATTTTTTTTATTTATTTATTATGGAATGATTGGGAGCTCGGTACGTCTAGGAGATCGCTATAATGTTCGCTCTCGGCCGCTGTGAATTGCGCGTTAACGTCGACGGGATCCTGCCGGCGGTCCAGGACAATCCTCTTGATCGTCTTCGGTTGGGTGACGACGTTCTCGGTTTCCTCTACGGCTTCGTCGTCGGTGCTGCTCGAGCAGATCCTCAGCGCCAGCTCGCTCTCTATCAATATTCCTGCAGGCTCTTGTCGTCGCTCTCGTGCTCGTTACGCGTATTGTTTGTGAGTACAAAATCGTCGTCGTCGTCGCACAACGAGATATTCGCGGTTATGTTCGACTTACAAAAAAATGGCGACCGCTACCAACCGCTAAGAGCCGTCCAGCCGATACTTTGATAGCGCTAAACGGCGTTGCAAATCAAAACCGCTACCAAACGAGCGACTGCTCACGATTGCTAGGCTAGCGGAGTATCGGCTGAACGCACTCAATGCTACGGCCTTCAAGCATGCACTCTTAGATATGATTTGTATCTAGAAGGCCCGTATTATCGATGACAAGGTCATCATCATCATCATCGCACTTTTCGACATTTAAATTGCACATACCTTTATTTTCTTGCGACGGACACTGCGTTACTTCGGTATTGCAGTTTGAATCCATCATATCGGGCAATGTTACCGTTGATTCTCGGAAATTGATGGATTCGTTGTCCATACTTGCCGCAGATTCTCGGAAATTGATGGGTTCGTTGTCCATACTTGCCGCACATTTTCAGAAATTGATGGATTCGTTGTCCATACTTGCCGCAATTTCTGCGTCATTTTCTTGACGCCTCTTCAGAGCCTGTCGCCTGTAAAGAATAATAAATATTAATATATGAATATTAATATATAAAACAACACTTGACAGAAAATTGATGTAGTCGAAAATAATGTTGAGTCGATATGAAATAAGTTTAAAAAAATAGTGTAAATATGACAGCAATCCTTTGTTTATTTTTATTTTATAAAACTAAGTATATAAGAATAGACGCTTCAGCTTTTATATTACTGCAAGTAACTAGCCTGTGTCAAAATAGATGCCTTTGACATTTATATTGTTATTATTAAAGGCCAGTATAATCACAACATATGCTTTTGTCATTTTTTAAACCAGTGCTGTCAGAATAGACGCATCAGCTTTCTGTATTAAAATATTATTATTAATATTTTCCATAAATTTTTATCGTAAATGCCAGTACCGTCAGAACAGACGCTTCTGATTGTTATTAAAATCAATACCGTTGGAACAGACGCTTATGACACTGTATGTGTTGGGAAACCAAAGGTAATGCGCAGGAAAATAAAGAGATTAGTACGCGTGCTTAGATGAACGATATAGGTTTTATTGATACAGCCGACAGCACGTGCATTCCCGTGGTATATCGGTATCGAACTGTCCGTCTTCACACGTTGGCGTCCGAGCGCAGATCCTACGCGCACATTACGCCGGCACTACTTCTTTCGCGATTACATTTCGCAAGTGCGAGATGTCGCCTCCAGTCGCATAAGCACGGCAATTATATGAACGCGCACCAATATCATTGTGTCTCCAACAGTATGTACTACCATTACATTACTAATGACTATACTACTAAGTATTATTACACGCTACGAACATGCATAATTTTTAGTTCAATGTTAAAATAGACAAAGGATTGCGTATTTATCTTTTACACAGATACTACTTATATTTTAGATTCTAAAAAAACTTTAAAAAAATAAAAATTATTAACATTTTGCAATATTTTACACTATGTCAAAGAACAAAATTTGTGTGTGTGTGTGTGTGTGTGTGTGTGTGTGTGTGTGTGTGTGCGTGCGTGCATGCGTGCGTGCGTGCATGCGTGCGTATGTGTGTGTGCGTGCGTGCGCATATATGCTAATTTGCACATGATGTTTACAAAAATATTCGTGAAAAAGAATATTATAGTAAAAAAGTTGACCTAACCTTTATATAAAGTTTTATATAACAAAAGTTCAAAATGTAAGAAAACCGGTCTGCCTGTCCGTCAGTCAGTCAGTCTGTCTGTCTGATTAAATTTTTCTATTCGTAAATATCAAGAGATACGGTAGAGCCTCGCGACAAGTATACGCGTAGCGAGACCGCACCGTGACTTTTTTACGTGAACGCACGAGTTGCGAGTACCCAAGATTTTGAGATCTCAATAACGAGTGAATAGATCAAATTCTAAGTAGGCTTGAGGGATTTGTATAATAAATATTCATCAAAGTGTTATCATAAATGCATAATGTATACTAACCTCCGTAACGCTCCTTTCTTCCGGGACAGTCTGTGGCAATACGAAGGCTTCTTCTTCTCCAAACGTTTCACACCTATATTTACTAAGTTAGTCTTCAATACTCACTTTACTTTTCCTCGTTTCGATTAAATTCCTGCAAAATACCAAAAAATCGGTGCTGCAATTCTTTGCAGCTTAGTGGCCATAATTGGGTTACAAATTTCGGGTACAAAACCCATTTTGCAGGAATATAATGAAAACAAAACGAAAGGAAGTTTGATAACCGCTATTCTATGTGCACAACAACTATTTTAGAAATATTGAAGATTCAAACTTATAAGGAACAAAGAATCAGACAGAGAGGGAGGAGATAGAAAAAGAGAGAGAGGGAGGGAGGGAGGGAGAGGGAGAGAGAGAGAGAGAGAGGGAAAAAAGTAGAAAAAATGAAAATTTGTATGTACAGGGGAAACTTGTTATTAACAAAAAGATACGCACGCGTGCAGATAGATGGGGCACAACCAAGCCGGCGGAACGAGGAAGAAATTCCACGTGACCAGACCGCTCGGGACACTCGCCCTAAGAAGGTGTTTCTCTTAATTAATTACTTGGAGCCGCCCGTTTAAAATCGTTCACGATTCGCGTCCCGGTCAAATTCGCCGTATCTTCAATCCGCTTCAGTCTGAGTGAAGCAAACGAGAAAAGTCCAGCAAACCGTGGTTGCGAATCATCATCGTATTTCGTTTTTGATAAAATTAACTTGGATATTAAGTTCGCCTAGCGACAAAATTTTTTTTTTATTTTTCGATCGTCTCCTTGATAGTTAAAAAAATTATTGAAAAATAATTTGTTTAATAAATAGTACGAAATAATTTTTTTTTATGTTGTAAATAATTTCATCATAAAATATAATCCTTTTGTGACAACTTTTATTTAAAAAATTTTTGTTTTGCATTTAAAGGAAAAAAGTTATGCAATTATTAATTAAAAAGTCAGTAAATTTTCCATTATTCATAAATTGAAAAAATTTGCAATTAAAAAAAATATATTTGACACCATATTTTATCTCGTCAGAAACTACCGATATGCAAAATTTGATTCATTTCTGAGAGGTGACTGATCCGGTTCACGCGGAATGGCCCATATATGACACATACTACGGCCGTGTTCCGATATATACTGCCCGTACTAAAAATCTATTCAAAATCTAAAAGTAAAAAGATTCACATTACGTACTCTGTCAGGAATAATTAGTGGAATCGACGTCGATGCGTCGATGAATGGTTGCTTTCAAATACTGGTTGATATTTTTATCTTTTTGTCTTTATCATAATTATGTTATGTTCATTGAATAATTGCAAACTGTTGTACAACATTTCTATTCGTTTTTTTGGTTTATTCTACATCAATACACAGTATATACATACACTAAGCTTTCTGACTTTGCGTCAATTCGATATAGAGTAAAGACCATGATTTAGAAATAGATAACAGCTTTACCAATAAAATATTAAAAATTATTTATATACAGGGTGTCCCATTATAAATTTGACAGCGCTATATTTTGCGAACGGATGATTTCATTGAAAAACGTTTCAAGTAAAACTTACTCTGTTTTGAGGGGGAACATCTTACGATGAACGTTTTTCTTAGGTGAAGGTGTTCCTGAGATTTTAAGGTGACCTTTGTTTATTTTAATGGAATCATACAATTTTCTTTATATAATATAATTTCTCTACTTATTTGGCATATAAAAGTATAAAAGTAAAGCTATCAAAAAATCAATAGTTTACGGGATATTTGATGTTATATATATTGATACTTTTATATGTAGCATAGTGAGACAAATCAATTAATGTGAGAAAAACATAGTTACTTCCCAAAAAAAGTATGTAATTGCACATTATAAATTGCATTATTTTTTTTAAAAGCAACTATGCGTTGTCTTTAAATCAACTTACTCGTTCCACTATTTTACGCATAAAAGTAGGTACAGTTATCAAAAAAAGAATAGTTTACAAGATATTTTATATTTCATGTCAAAATATATGCCAGAATAAAATATAACATCTCGCAAAATATTGATTTTTTGATAACTGCTAGCTTACCTACTTTATGTGCCAAATAACTACAGGAATTATGTTATATAAAAAAGATCAAAAGTAAATGTAAGTATTACATTTATATTATATATTTATAATATATGTATAATTAATACATATATTATAAATGCAGGGTTGGGAAGTAACGCGTTACTTGTAACGTCGTGACCATTACCGTTATGGAAAAACGTCATGTCATTACCAAATTGTTACTATAAAAAAATAACGGTAATGGTAACGGCGTTACAAGTAACGCATTACTTACAATTAGTACTGTTTCATGAACGGATATACTACCGTGAAGCGAGCGCTTCGAAATATAATATAGAGGCACGTGGCTCACGAATGTGTATCCTTGTAAAGAACGGTGCTGATTGGATAAACTGTATTTATTTATAATTTATTAGAAATTTAGTAATTTTTTTTTATTTTAGCCAAAAGTGAGGGAGGTGTGGCGAGCAAGCTGCCGCCACCGACCCCATCGACGACGACAGCAACGGCGGTAATGCCGCCGCCGCCTCCGCCTCCGCCATCGACGACGACAGCAAAGGCGATAATTCCGCCTCCGCCATCGACACCGATTCCACCCACGACGACAATAGCAACGGGGATGACGCCGCCGTCTCTGGCACCGATGCCACCGACGATGACGACAGCAACGGGGATGACGCCGCCGTCTCTGGCACCAATGCCACCGACAATGACGACAGCGACGATAGCGACGGAAGTTATACCGCCGCCGCCACCGACACCGTCATCGCTACCACAAAGCGAGGAGAGAAAGAGAGAGAGAGAGAGAGAGAGAGAGAGAGAGAGAGAGAGAGAGCGCAATGCATAAGGTAAGTAGAGTAAGGGCCGCTACAGCAATGTAGCGAGCGTGTATGCGTGCGTGCGTGCGTGCGTGTGTGTGTGTAGGTGCGCGCTCGTCCCTTTCGCTCATCCGTTCGTTCGCTCACTCACACGCGCGCGCACACACACACACACACACACACACACACACACACACACACACACACGCGCGCGCGCGCGCGCGCGCGTATATTTTATTATTTTATATATACATATACATATATATATAAACAGCACGGACGGACAGACAAACGGACGGACGAGCGAAGGGACGGATGAATTAACGGACAGACGAAAAGACGAGCAAAGAAAATTTCTACATTTATTTATTTATCCGTTCGTTTCTTTGCTCGCCTTTCGTCTGTCCGTTATTCATCCGTCCCTTCGCTCGTTCGTCCGTCTGTCTGTCCGTCCGTGCTGTTTATATATATATATACATATATATATAATTCTGATGTGTCTTGTCATAGATGTCGTCGTTTTCAATAAATTTTGAAAGCGACTAATGGAATATGATTTTTTCCTTGAGATAAAAGTTGTAGATCCCATCGAAAAGTTTTCAAAAGACTGTAATAAAGCTCTTTTTCGGAATTTCTGGAGATATTTTAAATTTTGTTATATTTTTAATCTATAATATGAAATATCTTGTGAAGTATTCACTTTTCTATGATTTTACCTTCATTCTTTTATACGTAGAATAATGAAAGAAAGCGAATAATAATATTAATTTTTACATTTGCAATTTTGCAAAATTGAATGCGTCTATGAAATCCAATCAAATTTTTTAAAAAAATATATATATATATATTTTTTTACAACAATAATTTTTTTCATAATTCTACGTATAAAAATATGAAGGTAAAATCATAGAAAAGTGAATACTTCACGAGATATTTTCTATTTTATATTAAAAATATTATATCATAAGTTAAAATATCTACAGAAATACCGAAAGAAAGCTTTATTAAAGTCTTTTCAAAACGTCTCGACGAGATGTACAACTTGTATCTCAAGGAAAAAATCAAGTTTCATTAGTCGCTTTCAAAATTTCTTGAAAACAAAATCTATGATATTAGTCTAAGATCCCGACTAAAATCGGGCTTTCACTGACTAAAACCTCCCGGGCGTCTCTCTCTGCGCGTTTTATCACGGAACCTACTGGATTTGTTTGTTTATTCATTATGTTTGATAAAAAATACCTTTTATTAGGAAAACAGATGGGTGAAGGTCGATTTTAGTCGGGATCTTGTACTATATGACTCACATCCGAATTATGTGTCCCTGTTATAGACATACAACATTTGTCTGGAACATTTTTCTGTATCTTCCATATTTTTCAAGATATTTGCCTGCGTCGATTAAAATTATTCACCCTATATATATATATATATATATATATATATAAAGATCCCTTATATATATATATATATATATATATATATACATATATAATATAATTATTATATATTTATATATATAATTAGCGTACATGCATACCATCTCCTTTGAGGGCTTGAGGCATCAAATTAATGTAGTAAATTAATTAGACATAGGTCCATTAGGAATTCATTACGGATTACTCTGTGGGGTCATTGGGGCGTACGCCTCCACGTTCAGGGGTGAATTCACGTTGAAGTTACCCTACAAGTTGTCGTTCTTCTCGACCCTGCTGCGTCATATACTTTTTACAATAGAGAAAACTCTCGTCTTTAACAATTCAACCGCATTGTACTGCACCATTCTCTACGTTGAAAACTGTCGTGAACCGTGTTTGTAAGCTAAGTGTTAAGTTGCTTCTGTTAACATCTTATTTAAAATTATTTATCTATGTATATATATATATATATATATATATATATCTATGTATATACATATATATATATATACATAGATATATCTAGAGAGCGTATATATGTATGTATAATATATGTGAGAGCAATTGATGCTCATATGAGCCGCACGCATGCGGCACTCACGTGTGTGCAAATTTTGAAATAAAAATGTTTATAAATAAATATATATTTGGTCTTCTTTAATTTAACGTTTTTATAACACTGTAATAGTACATATATTATATTTATATTAAAAAGTAGGGTACAAGGTGAGAGCAATTGATGCTCATATGACCCGCATGCATGCGGCACTCACGCGTGCGAGTCATATGAGCATCATTTGAGGACGCATCTGTCTAACACCATGAGTGCACGCCGTGCAAATTATCCGCACGACGTGCACGCGTCGTGAGCTCACTTTGCGGGCATTTTGTTATCTGGGATACTGACAATGGTAATGAATATATTTTAACGATTCAGGATCAATTAACGAAATATTCAGTTGCCGTACCTCTTGTGCAAGCGAACTCAGAGGAAATCGCAAAAGCATTCACGCGTAGATTTATTTGTCAATTTGGAAGTCCTAAAGCAATTTTGACGGATCAAGGTTCAAATTTTACTAGTTCAATAATGAAGAAATTTGCACAATATTTTAAAATAAAACAATATTGCACATCTGCTTTCCATCCTCAATCCAATGGCTCGTTAAAAAGAAGCCACCATGTATTAACCGAATATTTAAAGCATTATATATCTGATGAACACGATTGGGATAATTGGCTCGAGCATGCTATGTTTTCATATAATACTAGCGTACATGAGGGAACAAAATTTACACCGTATGAATTAGTATTCGGCAAAGCCGCACGATTGCCATCTGAAATAAAGACAGAAAATCCTGTAGAAACGTATGACGATTATGTGAGCGAACTTATTGATAAATTAACTGATCTAAGGAAACTAGCCGTGTCAAATTTAGGGTTAGCCAAAACACGTTATAAACACTATTATGATAAGAAATTAAAAACACAAACGTATAAAGTAGGAGATTTTATATATTTACTAAAACCTAAAAAGAAAAACAAGTTCGATGACGAATATACAAGACCGTATGAAATTGTGGAAATCTTAGAAAATAATAATATTAAAATATTAATTCCGCCAAATAAAATTAAAATCGTACATGTAGACCGAACTAAACCTGCTCGGATTGCAGATCAGGGATGAAGGAAAAAGAATACACAATTACTGGTTTAAAAGATAATCCTGGAATATTTTTCGAGGCCGTTGGAGAAATGCGTACGTCCGAGAATTCTTGGAAGATGATAAATCTACATCGACTTGCGCGATATTAAAAATGCAACGGCCAAACTCGAACGGCAAATAGACTCAATACTACAACAATGTGGTGATCACAACTCACATTGTGAAATACGACCACGATTGACTTCATTAATTGCTAAATTAAATAAGATAAAGCAATATCAAGATCATATACGCGAACTCATAGGAGAATCCCGCACAAAACGAGCTCCCTTGGAATTTATTGGACAACTTAGCAAGATATTATTCGGAACCTTAACCATCGAAGACGAATATGCCATGCGTAATGCAATAATGCATGTAGAAAATAAAACTAACGATCTCGCTCTGCTACTCGTGAATCAAACTGTAGCAACGCGAGCGCGTTTCGGGGAACTGTACAACGCCACATGGGAGATAAGAAAGCAGCTTAGCGCAATAGAAATTAAAGCGATGTTAAATCAAAGGCATCGATATTTTTGGGAAGTTATGACAAAACTCGATACAGAAATACTGCAGCATGAAATAGATTTGAATATTCTGATCGATGGAATATTATTTGGAAAGCAGGGATTCATCCACCCCCGTTTAATTTTACCACAACAATTAATAGAAAATTGTAAGTTAATAAAAAAACAAAATCCCCATACAGAATTTCCGGTGAGTACTGACGAAATCGGAATGGATCAACTTATAAAAATATCCAACTTACGAATTGCCTATTCCGGAAATCGATTGATTTATATTCTGCATATTCCATTATTAATTCCTGGAATATATAAAATGTATAGAGCCGTACCATTACCTGCTAAACAAGCTTTCTGTTGCGTATTTATTAAAAGGGAGGGCATTACTTTTCGCGACACCTTTAAGTTCGTTCTTTTTAGTGAGCACTGCGGTTGCCACCAGCGCGCGGCGCACGTGTCGCGACGACTCGGCCCTTCGGGTCTTTTCGGGTTTGCTCGTCTCCCTTCGCTGTTGAGAGACCGTTTCCTTCCGGCAGATCGTGGTCGGACTTGACCATAAGCAGGCGTGTTACGAGCGTACTATTCGACTATAATTATTGTGTCATCCGCGCGCTGCGACTCAGTTGTGAATAGCGCGGGCATTTGCGCAATACAGTTTGTGAACAATCTCCGTGAAATATATAGAATTCAAACTAAGAGAGGCACTATTCCTTCTCGACCCCGCCAACCACGAGAATCCCACCGAAGGTTACCGCGGGGACGCACGACACCCAGGCTCGAGCGTATTAACACAACATTTGGTCCTTCGAGCCGGATGGTCCGCTCGACTCACCCGGAGATTTTGAGCACCTGCACAACGTCAATCGCGTGAAGCAGCAGGCGCCTTCCACGATCTCTCGATCCTTCCAGAAGGATCGCAAGCGCATCGCAACTGCCGAAACGCATCATCGACAGTCTGCGACAATCGGAATTTTCTACGGCCTGCGAGACTGACAAGTGTCCGCGGGGGGAGACATATCTCGGCAGCAGTGGCCGAGAAATTTGGCAACCATCTACGAGGAAGTTTTGGCGGGCAACCCAGTGTCGCGCCTATCGCCATCTTGTCAGGCAACATTCCGCGGCCATCTTGTCAGGCGGCGTTCCACGGCCCGTATCCAGAGTGGCGACCCAGTGTCGCGCCTATCGCCATCTTGTCAGGTAGCATTCCGCGGCCATCTTCTCAGGCGGCGTTCCACGGCCCGTATCCAGAGTTCCGCGGCCAACGTCCATCGTCCAGCGCCATTGTCTACATCCGTCAACAGCAAGGCTGATTTCCGTCGCACATCATCAGCCGCCCTTCATCCGGCGTCGTCCAACGAATCGGATACGCCACGAAGCACGCTACGAACCACGTCGCGATCCAGACTACTTGCGCGCGTTACCGACAGGTAAGGGTTATTGTTTGAGTGTTATCGATCAGACTCGTTAATTAACCCGCGTGAAAATGGCAAGTGAACAAAACGTGACGGCTCTCCGAAAACGTCGCGCCACAATTAAAGCCTCGTGCACACGTACCGCCACATACGTTCACGCAGTAACTTCCGTCACACCTTCCGTGAGGGCTCAACTTACAGAGCGAAAAGCGAAATTGGAAGATTATTGGAGGGAATACGACGCGGTACAATCTGAGCTAGAATCTTTAGACGAAGGCGAGGCCAACGATCGAGCATGTTTTGAGGATAGTTACTACACGCTGTGCGGCAAAATAATAGAGATACTTAGTCCCTCGGAGTCTCCCACGCCAAGCCTCACTTCACCGTCGCCATTGGCTTCCGGTTTGTCTAACGCTTCCGATTCTAGAGCCAACATTCGATTACCAAAGCTAGATTTACCCAAGTTTACGGGCAAATATGAGGAGTGGTTTCCCTTTTTTGACGGTTTTCATTCCATTATTCACACCAACGCTTCTATCAGCAACGTTGAAAAATTGCAATACCTGCGTGGATGCCTTTCGGGCGAGGCGAGCGATGTTATAAGTTCTCTCAAAATATCAGAACTAAACTATGACGTAGCGTGGCGGTTGTTAAAGGATCGATACGACAACAAGCGAGTTATCATCCAAACGCATGTAAAAGCGATTATAGAACTTCCTCCAATGTCGAAGGAAATTGCAAGTGAGCTGCGCTCAATTTCAGACGGCGCAACTAAGCACATTCACGCCCTTCAGGCATTGAAACGCCCCATCACTCATTGGGACGATCTATTAACATGTATACTGAGTTCAAAACTGGACGCAGTCACATCCCGGGAGTGGCAAACGTCTTTGACAGGTACGGATCCTCCCACATTGAAACAATTACTCGAGTTCATATCTCATAAATGTCAGGTCCTAGAGGCGACGGGCAAATCATCTATCGGAACCAATTCCAAGGCCAACCTTAAGCATCAATCTTCCTGTCACGCGGCCGTCAAGTACAAATGCAGCTATTGCAACGGTGAGCATTCTATCTATCGCTGCAAGAATTTTTTAGCTCTCCCGATTCCCCGTAGGATCGCCGAAGTACGCAAACGAAAGCTTTGCGGCAATTGCTTAAGATCTACATCGCATGCGGCTAATCAATGTGCGTCAGGCACTTGCAAAACGTGTGCTGCCAAACATAATTCTCTTCTTCACCTTTCGAGCAGCTCGGAACCCCGTGATTCAAGTTCCAGTAAAGAAAAATGAAGTTGACGAATCAAAAACTTCTTCCGTGACAGTCACGCACGCGTCGAATCTTTCAAACGACAATCACATTATGCTATCTACGGCCGTCGCAAGCGTCAATAACAGTCAAGGCTTACCAGTAGAGTGCCGCGTTTTATTAGACTGCGGCTCGCAAGCTAATTTTATTTCTAGAAAATTGTTAAACATCCTAGGTTTAAAGCCTCAAGATCAAAGCGTATCCATTTCCGGAGTTAACGGATCAGTTACCAATTCGTCTCAAGTCGTAAATTTGAGAATTCATTCGCTGATTAATTCATATTACGCCGACATTAGTTGCATCGTGACAGATCAAGTTACAAGTAAACTACCCGCGTACAACTTAAAGCGCGATAACTTCGACATTCCGCGAAATCTCAAGCTAGCCGATCCCAACTTCCATAAAGCCGCAGATATCGACATCTTGCTCGGTGCCGAGTTCTTTTGGGAGTTAATGTGTGTCGGTCAGATCAAGGCTTCACACAAACATCCCACGTTACAGAAAACGCGATTGGGCTGGATTCTGGCGGGTCGCTTAAATAACTCGTCGGCTTCAACTAAACGTGTCCAGGCGCTACACGCGATCGTGTCCAACGCGGAGTTACATGAGCAATTAGGCCACTTTTGGCAACAAGAAGAAGTCACAAACAAGTCAGTCTCTCTCACTGCCGAGGAATCTTATTGCGAACAACAATTTCTGAAAACCGTGTCCCGAACGCCACAAGGCCAATTCGTGGTACAGCTCCCGCTCAGGGAAAATATGGTTAATAGACTAGGGGATTCCAGGGAGGTCGCTTTGAAGCGATTGTTAAATCTCGAGAAACGCCTCAGTCGCGATCCACTTTTGAGGGAGCGATACGAACACTTCTTACGCGAATACGAGTCCTTGAATCACATGATGGAAATAGACGTTCCACCAAGTGAGGATTCAACTCCCTTTTACCTGCCCCATCATGGCGTATATAAAAATTCTGACAATTCGGCCAAACTCCGAGTTGTCTTTGACGCGTCCTGTAAGAGCAGTTCGGGTTTATCACTTAACGACGTCTTAATTGTGGGGCCGGTCGTTCAACAGGACTTAGCTTCAATTTTAATGCGTTTCCGCACGTTTGCTTACGTTTTCACTGCCGACATAGTGAAAATGTACAGGCAAATATTAGTAGCACCGTCACAGACACATCTCCAAAGAATTTTATGGAGAGATAATGCGGACTCAAGCGTGAAAACATACGAGTTAATAACCGTCACTTACGGCACTTCTTCGGCCTCTTATTTGGCTACCAGATGCCTAAAACATTTGGCCGAACTATTCAGAACAGACTTCCCGGTGGGATCCAAGCATGTTGAACGTGATTTTTACGTCGACGACATTCTTACCGGGGCGGATACGATAGAAGATGCGAAGCGAATCCGGGACGAAGTCGTGCAACTCTTACGCTTGGGGGCCTTTCAGCTTAGCAAGTGGGCCTCAAATTGTCCATTATTGTTAGAAAACGTGGATAACCCGCATCTCAACACGGTCGCTATAACTAACAGCACCGATTCGCGAATCTTAGGGATCCAGTGGGATCAGGCACGAGACGTCCTACAATTCTCATACAAAACCCAAGATTATTCAAGCATAGTAAACAAACGCGGTATACTCTCCGAAGTAGCCAAATTGTTCGACCCACTCGGCCTTCTCGGCCCGATGATCACTAGTGCTAAACTAATCCTTCAAGAGCTTTGGCAAGCAGGTGTCGAATGGGACGAGACAGTTCCTCAGCATCTCCACTCTCGCTGGATGGCCTTCAAACAGGGCCTATCCAAGTTAAGTCAAATACAAATCCACAGACGCGTTAAATTTGCAACAGACCCCCAGTCGGTTCAAATACACGGGTTTTGCGACGCAAGTCAGCGGGCCTACGGCGCCTGCTTTTACGTTCGCACCGGCGAAGGCGCAGGGAATTACCGTATCGAACTACTATGCTCCAAATCTCGAGTAGCTCCGTTAAAGACGATTACGCTACTCAAACTAGAATTGTGCGCGGCGGTACTTCTAGCGCAACTCTTAAAAAAGATTTCCGAATCTTTCGAGTTATCAAGCAGTCGAATATTCTTGTGGTCCGACTCCACAATCGCCCTAAACTGGATAGCATCACCTTCACTGCCCAGTGGTCGCGTTACAATCTCCAAACCGTTTTCACACTGCGGCGTCGATTACGCCGGTCCGGTAAACCTGAAAGAGGGCAAGCGCCGTAATGCCCGCATTTGTAAGGCTTATAATCTCAATATTCGTCTGCTTCGCCACGAAGGCAGTCCACATAGAGCTAGTAAGCGACCTCACCTCGGATGCCTTTTTAGCCACGTTGCGAAGATTTATATCGCGAAGAGGGAGGCCAGTCAATATTTACTCCGATAACGGAACGACCTTTGTTGGTGCAAATAAGCAAATAAAGGAACTCTATGATTTTGTCGCCAGCGAGCAAGTTCAGACGAACGTTAAGGATTTCCTTCGCGACCAAGAAACGTCATGGTCATTCATACCGCCCAACGCGCCTCACTTCGGGGGTTTGTGGGAGGCAGCCGTAAAATCTGCTAAGTATCACTTGTCTCGTATCGTTGGCCAGGCTCATTTAACATTTGAGGAAATGACGACCGTGCTTTGCGAAATAGAGGCAATTCTGAACTCGCGGCCTCTCACTCAATTAAGTAATGATCCGAATGATCTGACCCCCCTCACACCGGGTCACTTTCTGGTCGGTACTCCGCTCAACAGTATCCCTTCTCCCGATGTAAGCGAGAATAGATTAACACGTTGGCAATTAGTTCAGCAGCTCCAACAGCATTTCTGGAGAAGGTGGAGCACGGAATACTTGAGCTCCCTTCAGGAACGTTCTAAATGGAAGAAAAACCTGAGAGCAGCATTGGAACCAGGACGACTCGTGCTGATTAAGCAACAGGGCTTAGCGCCCTTGCAATGGTTATTGGGTCGAATCCAAGAAGTTCGTCCCGACTCCGACGGTATATCCCGCTCTGCTGTGGTTGCCAAGGGAATGTTCATACGGCCCATAACCAAGTTGGCGATACTACCGATCGATCAGTGAAGCACATTTTTTTTTGTATATCATTTAATTCGTATCTTGTTCCTTAGGTTAAGCACTTAGGTTAAGATTTGTACTCCGTTCAATCCAGTAACATATTGTCAATTGCGTACCAAATTTACATGCTTGCTCTATTCCTTACGATCCTAGATGTGGGATCATTTACCTTCAAATCCGTTCGAGATACTTCGCGTCTCTTTTATGTTGTACCGATTTCTTTCAAGCATTACTGTTAGTCTCTAGCTTAGTCTTAATTTAGTTTATGTTCGCGTTTAATTGTTTCCGGCTAGTCACTAGTCTCGCATAATTCATTTTCTGGTCCTAGGTTATCAATCGCGTTACCTTGATTAACGCTCATCGCTTCCTTGTAATTGCCCGTTTGTCAAGATAGCGTCCGTAGCAATTATCGCCTGAAGGGCTTGATTTGTATTTTGAAAACAGAGTCTTTCAAGGCGGGCGGCATATGTTGCGTATTTATTAAAAGGGAGGGCATTACTTTTCGCGACACCTTTAAGTTCGTTCTTTTTAGTGAGCACTGCGGTTGCCACCAGCGCGCGGCGCACGTGTCGCGACGACTCGGCCCTTCGGGTCTTTTCGGGTTTGCTCATCTCCCTTCGCTGTAGAGAGACCGTTTTCTTCCGGCAGATCGTGGTCGGACTTGACCATAAGCAGGCGTGTTACGAGCGTACTATTCGACTATAATTATTGTGTCATCCGCGCGCTGCGACTCAGTTGTCAATAGCGCGGGCATTTGCGCAATACAGTTTGTGAACAATCTCCGTGAAATATATAGAATTCAAACTAAGAGAGGCACTATTCCTTCTCGACCCCGCCAACCACGAGAATCCCACCGAAGGTTACCGCGGGGACGCACGACACCCAGGCTCGAGCGTATTAACAAAACACTTTCGATGAAACAAAATTTGCAATAATTAAATCTGACGCAGAACATATTGGAATAAGCGAGGACACCGATAGCTTCTACGAGTTCCGAGAAGGGGAACTGCGAGAATGTATATCGTCCAGCACCGTATTTATCTGCCCAGCTATATTTCCTTTGAAAAAGATACGGCAAGCGACAAGTTGTAATATTCAACTCTTACTAAATAAGAATATAGAAATGGAATATTGCAACATAGTATTACAAAACTTACGAGAAACATACTGGAAAGCTTTAACTACGCCCGGAAATTGGATATATACTACAAGGAAACGAGAAATAATCCGTATAGAATGCCAACAAAGCAAACAGGAAGAAATAAGTAATTCTGGCATTATTTCCATACGCCAAGGATGTAAAATTAAAGCAGGGACTACTACGATGAGCCATCCATCTGTTCACTCTATAGAATTCGTACAGCATTATACTCCAATGAACAACCTAAGCATTTTACAATTGTACGAGCCTATCCGTAAAAAATATCAAATCGACCTGGCAGAAGCGACACGCGAATTATGGACGATGAATAATAGCCACGTATCAACGACTTTTGATGACATCATTGAAAAGGCACGCCAGATCAAGGATAGGAGGATGCAAGAACAAAGACTTATCGCCTACAGTGCAGTGGGATGGGGCATGAGTGTTCTCGGAATACTTGTGGTCATTATCTGGATGATAAGCAGGACTTCTTGGATCAGCAGTACTGCGAATTTATTTTATGCACGATGCTACCGTGACAAAGGAACCAAGAGACCTACCCCTTGCTCCTCAGTAGAGAATAAAAGCCGAGACACCGAGCCCGAGTGCGAACTGTCTGGCTCAAGAACAGAAACACGTCAGAGTGATCTACGAGAAGAAGCACAAGAAGCAGAGACGCACGGACGACTTGAGGAAGCACAGCACTAATTCGTAAGTGACCAAACCACACGACTCCGTACCAAAATTTAGTCTTTGGTTTGTGCTCACTTCACAGGATGAGAAGGAGCAGCTGTCATAGCAACAATTATAAACGTTGGCACAGGATACTGGGACGACTCCGCCGGATTATTTTGACCATGCCTGGAATCGACGAAAATCTACCGATGGACCTCAGCGCAGCGCAGTCGTATCGACGATCGCCAATTCCAATGCAGCGAGGACCACCGGAGCGCGACACCAGATCTCCTGGCGTCGACGTCCATCCCAACATGGACCGTGACTGGCCCGGCCCAACTGATCCTGAGGTCTTCGCCCGAGCTCAGCGTCCGCCAACACCGGCGAACACTATCTACGAAGTGCCGCGGATGTCAGTGGCATCCGTGGAAGCAGCTCTAACCCCCGGAATGGAGAATTTGATCGACAAGGTGCTCGACGAGATCAACCGTGAGTCTCCCGTCGATGACAGCCTGGGCAGCGAGGTAACAGGCACCGTCAGACTGCCTGACGTCTCCAGACCTCCGCCCCGTTACGCCAACATCCCGGCAACGCAGACGAGCCACGAGTACGTGGCAATGGGATCATCTACGCGAGCGGAAGCATGCAGCAGCCGTGGGTCGCATTCTCTGAGCGGCCTGAGTACATCAATAAGCAGCTCGCTTGCCTTAGGAGAACCATGTGGATCGTACGATCACTTCGCTGAACCTGCAAACAGACATCATATAATAGGTGAGCGCCCTATGCTTCCCATACCGCAGGGCTCGCCACCCCCTCCTACACAACCACCATTATCAATACCAATTTACTATCGCGACTACTCAGATCCATTAGTAAGACCAGCCTATGATTTTATATGCCACTCTGCATGGTATGCGCAAGTCGCCGCGGAACTCGCGCTGTGTACAGATTGTGCGACAAGTGAACACACTTTTTGCATTTATAATCGACCAAACGCCGTATGGCGACAGTTACACCTTCTTTCGCGAACTTTCGTCCATACAACCCTACATTGCGGGCGATGTTACAAATTATTGATAAAAACTAAACGCGCCATAGATTGTCATGAGTGCCGCACCACAATAATAGATTTGCACGGGCGTACCGAACATTTGACTTATCAGATTCTGTGCGAGGCGGTTATTCCTCGTGGAACGCGTTAAGCGATACACGACATACTTATAAAATACGTTTGCGAAAAGCTATAATGCTATTATATCTTATATATACAAATAACATACAAATTATATATGCTATACATTTAAATATGCTTAACGAATATTTTGCGTTACATATATATATATATATATATATATATATATATATTCAGGTTTATAAAATTACCAATCGGTTTTCTTACAGTGTACTGTTTAGAGGGAACTGTTCTATTATTAAGCACATTTGTATTAGTGCTAGGACTACTCAGAATAATAAAAGAGTAACCTCTATTTTGCGATCGTAATAAACATTAGCGAGCGACCTTACTATAATACTAACCTATTAGAAAATATTAACCATACTAATACTTATTATATGTACATGGTGAAGGGTTTGAAATGAAATAATAAATTTCATCTAATTAACATATGATTATATTTAATGAGCACGGTGGAGGACCCTAATTTCCTTAGAATAAGTACTTTGAAAAAATAAATCGTAGCAATCAGTAGAATGTAATCTTAATTCTATATTAATAATTTTAACTTTGATTTATATACATGCATAGAAAAGGGGGAAAGAGTACGCTGACACACGCATATATATAAAAAAATATATATATTTAATCAATCTTAAAATACAAGTAACTTAAATGCTTTACTAATTGTAAGATTACTATCATAACGTATTCATATTCACACTCGTAAAACAAGCCCATCCAGGATAATTTCGTACCTATTCCTCACCTGAAATAAAATGAAAGAAAATACATTAATATTCCCATTCATATATATATATTCATAAGAATACAACATAAGATTGAAATACTTATCCTAATTAATTCAGTCTCAGCTCACTATTACCTATACCAATAACGAAATATATTAATTACTGCACTCTTATAAGATAAAACCGCTATATAATCAATAAATAATTATCCTTACAGAGCTAAGCAAAATGTCAACGACAAGCCTTATACTAGAAGTGAAAAGACTACGTAATTTTGCTTATCGCCTGGATTTAGACGAAGCTAAGAAAAAAACACGCGGCAAATACTTGAATATATTTAAACAAAAATAATAAAAAATAAAAAAGGGGAGAGATATTAAAATTATATGAATAAATGTAGTAATGATAGAAATATAGCAATAACTTACTTTTAATTTATCCTTATCATATCCGTCCAACGAAATTACGGTGACAGTATAGACAACCAGACCTGTAATAAAATAAGAATAACATATATTGACAAATATCCGAATAAGTAACATAAAGAATGAACATTGAAAACAAATATGCACGTCTATATATGTATACAAGTACAAATATACACGTGTATATGCCCAATAAAAAAAAATATATATATATATATTACTAATAAAATCTATATATACTCTAAAACTACTTAAATACATTGCTAGACAACTGTTTTGTCAATGGAAATACTACCTCGATTTAGATAAATTCAGCTGCAGCAACACAGCTCTTACACTGCCAGGCACACTTTCGAATCCTGTAATAAGAATCGCATAAATAATTAATTATCTATAAATATAATCATACTCTATGCGACATAACCATAAATTATACTCACTAATAAAAGTTCGGGGACCGAACTTCCCTAAGGAGGGAGATGTCACGTCTGACGGTATAATCACCGCTATATTCCAGCCGCATAAATTTTTTCGATTTCCATCCTAATTGCACAGCACCTGAAAACAATATAAGAATAAATAATCACACCTTAACTTGACTGTCACAACAATCACTCAGCTGATGCGAGCACGCGTTCTTAAAGTAGTAGACACAAGCCTAGAGAACATGGCTGCCTTAAGGTACCCTTTCAAGCTTAAGCCCCATTTTCATGAATCACACTATAAACTTTTGGACAATTGCTTGTTAAGATTCCCCAGCATCACTAAAATTGATCGTAAATGAATATTACCAGCTTTATGAGATCCTTTATGCAATATAAATTTAGTTTGACACGCGGACCTAACGAAAATAAATGCATGTTTTTAGAATAAACTAAGAAAATTAAAATAAAATATAAATAAATTAATTAAAAACAGATTATTCATAAAAACGTAACCTTTTGTGCCTAAAGAATATTATCACGCTAAAATAATAATTACCTCATTAGCATTTTTTCAAACATGATTGTTATAAACAATTAAATTATATTATTAACAGACCTAGTTAGTATGACTACTGGAACTATCACAAAAAGTCAAACAACTTTTGATTATAAACCATTGTTGGATCTCTCAAAATAAACTAATTAACAATAAAATTTATCATAAAAATATTATTAAAGATAATGAATAAAATCACTGCAGACACTCAGCAGAGCATGTCAAATAACCTCACAAAAATCCCCACATCATATCTCTTCTTAATTCCGAGATATAATTAAAAATTATGGAAATCCATAAAACACAAAAATTTTAAACAACCTAAAATAATGCCCTTAATTATCTGAACACAACAAAAGAAACCCCATCTTTTTATTTCTTACCGTTCTCGAGTTATAAATTATTAAAGTTTCATGTCCGCCATTTTGAATTTCTTACCCTTCAGACTTACAAAGACCAAATCACTTTTACATTAATATTTTAGTCTTTTATACATTTTAAAACCGAAAAATTTCATTTCTGAACGAAAATTTTGACACTTAATTATTATGATAAAAATGGAATCTCTCATACTCCTAAACACCAGTAACGTTAACGCCGATTTTTTATTTAAATTAATTAAACTAATAAATAAGATTTAACGAGATTTATTAAAACTCTTCATTTGCCCTTCTTTTACGCTCCGAGAAGCTTTCTATTTTCACCAGCCTAGCGAAAAACGAAGCACGTAAGAAGCGGAAATTGAGACATTGGAGCGTTGAACTGTTTGCGAAAACCCGTACGAATTTTAACCGCGCACGTAAACTCTGCATCAGTACACCTACGAAAAATGATAATAACTTTTATTTCTGCAATTGTTTATTTACGAAACATTTATAACAATAAAATAAAGTGGCTCTTAAAAAATTATTTCATTGTAGAATTAAAACCGTACGACTAAGGAGAACATAACAATATCAATACGCGAATTAAAGAGTACCAATTTATTTAATTAATAAATTGTTATTAACAAATACATATATCAACAATAAAATTTTCCAATACTATATTATACCTTAATGAAAGTCCTACAATATGTTTCCTATGCACTCCTATCAAATTCCCAACCATTCGCGAGATATAAAAATAATAAAAATCTTATTATATATATATATATGAACAATTTAATTTCATTGATTTCCTGTACTAATGAGAATGCTGACCATTTCTACCTGCACGGTATATTATTAACGTGATATTAGAATCATTATTACCGCCGCTAACATCACTTTTATCAATATTATTATTAACAAAATATATATATATATATTTACTAAAATTAATATAAGTCTCGAGCGTCAAACACTGAAGCGCCACTCACGAACCTGAAAAGATAGAATTGTATATGCGTAGCATAAGGAACGCGAATCCGAGCGAGATGCGAGTATTGTACGATCTGAAAGAGAGAAAGAGAGAGTCAGATATATCATATTAACTGTTAGACGAAGAGAGCAATATCTTTTATACTTTAGACATACTAATAATGACTTTAATTGTACTATTGAATTATTCTACCCTATGTAAAGTATGTCTGAAGAAACTTAAATAATATTCAACATATATTTGCACATTTTAAAATTAAAATATTAAAGATTTCTTATTTTCCTTTTTGATAAAAGTCATATTGAAATTTCATAATGAAATTAGGTATCGCTCTCAATACAAATCGCTGCTAGACTAGAGAATAAAATAGAATTCAGATGAGTCACCTGTATGACTCATTCAAGTGAATCTAGTCTTCGCATAGACCATATATGGACATGTCGAAGCAGAACGCAACGCATGACCATATAAGGTAATGAATACCACCTTATGACTCATTGCTGGCAAGCGAGCCACACCCCTAGAAGTAGACTCACATCCGCTAGACAACGCCTTATGACTCATTGTAACGAGGTGCGGTCACCTCCCACTACCGTTTCCAAAATTGTATAAAAGCAGAATCTTTCACCCTCTTGACGGAGAGTGTGGAACGAGCCAGGAAAGGTCACATATCTTATACTTGTTCCATCCTCCCACATAAGCCACTTGTATCGTAAAAGTTCTACAATAAATATCATACTCTTTTATATCAAAAGAAAGATAAAGATTATTGAATTACCTACCTTCGACGGATCCAAGGAGCCATAATCCACATCGCCGACCAACAGCTAATTATCCTGGGGTTTTACCTCCTTAACTGCAAGAAGAACCCATAAAATTTGATTTCGACGGAGACGTTCTGCCGGATCGAGCCACCTCGCATCACCCAGGACGTCACATATGTCTAGACATAATAATAATTTCTTTTCTTTGAGTATCGATTTAATTTGATAGAATTTGTATGATGATATTAAATAGTAAAATGGCGTGCCGTATACGCACACGTAAAAAAATATCATTCTAGTGCTAAGAAAACCAATTACTCAGTTTTCTCTTCTTTTAAGTAACGATGATCTTTATAAAAAATGTTTTCTTGATAATATTACTTAAAATAAATAATATTCTAAATTCTAATTATTCAGTTCTTTAGTTAAGAATATAAAATTAAAACAAAAATTCAATTTGCTAATTATTTTGATAGGAGAAGTCAAGGCTATGAGGGTCAGACGCAGATCACAGTGCGTAATATCAGAAATAACTGATTTATTCATTGTTTTGATACATAACATCGATTTGTACGTTTCGGCTCAGTTTTGAGCCATCTTCAGCAGTAGTTACAGAAGTTAAGTTACACGTTCTCCGTACCGTATGGTGAGTTTAATGATTCAAAGTATCAGAAACATAGACCAATTGATCCATATCTGTAAATTTGTTCAATTAATGTTGAGATATTAAAAAGATCTTTTAGGAAACTCATCATTCGGTCTGAAAAACATGGAATACAGAGCCATGCGTACATAATAAATATCTACTCTCTGCGAAAAGACTTGACGATCTTGTCGACACGACACACAATAATATGAAAGGTCTTGCAAAAAGATGCATGTCGTAGGTCAACACACCGGCGAGAATTATAACAAAGCACGATTTGACACCGTCTCAAAATGACACGGATTTTTTAGACCTTTCATATCATTGCTGTGCATGTGTCGTGTCGATAAGATCGTCAAGTCTTCTCGCAGAGAGTATTCATTATGTATACATGGTTCTGTATTCCACGTTTTTCAGACCGAATGGTAAGTTTCCGAAGGGATCTTTTTAATCTCTCAACATTAATTGAACAAATTTACAGATATGGATCAATTGGTCTATGTTTCTGATACTTTGAATCAGTAAACTCACCATACGGTACGGAGAACGTGTAACTTAATTTCTGTAACTACCGCTGAAGATGGCTCAAACCTGATCCGAAACGTACGGATCGATGTAATGTATCAAAACGACGAATAAATCACTTATTTCTGATATTACGCACTGTGATTTGCGTCTGACCCTCATAGCCTTCTCCTATTTTAATCTCGAGGGTCCTCATATTACTTTATTTATTATTTTGACTTTTCTTTGATAAAATTTTATTATGTTCTTTGAAGGAGTATAAATTCTTCTTTCGAGTACATAGTACATGATAAAGACTCTTTCTAAAATTTGTACATTTTAAGACTATTATCAAGAAAATATTCTTTCTTAAAGACAACCGTTACTTACTAAAAAAAAAAAAAGTAAATTGAGTGATCGCTTTTTTAAGCAGCACAATTGATATTTTCCTGTATGCATGTACACACGTATGTACATATGTACGCACAAAAAAATGTTCTATGTTGTTAGAAAATTTTATTTTTATTTAAAAAAAGGAGAGAAACTATCATCGCTTAGGACAGGGGCCCGGCGTTACGCGCCGCTCGTGCGTAATCATCGCCGCTTGTTGTAAACAACTGCCCGCGCGCCGACCGCATCTCGCCGCGCGCTTGGATTTGGCGGAGGGCGGGCTAATACGGCGATTTTTAATCATTAATAACTCGTCAACTATTGCGAAAATTGCAAAATGGTACACGACTTTTCGACTCAGTTTGGCTCGCTCTATCTAAATATGAGAAAAGTACCAAGAATTCAGGGGCACCCTGTATATATATATGGGCAGATCCATTACTTTTCGACCAAAAGTTGCGGGGGTGGGTCACCGATTTTGATGCCGATTTTTTCCTCGAAAGTACACTAGAAAAGGAGATGATCCTGAAAATTTGAGCCCGATTCGATCAAATCCGGCCGCTGAAGAATTTTTTGAATTTTGAAAAAAGTCGATTTTTCAGTCATTTTCAAAAATTTATATCTCAGCTTCTATATAACTTAGAGACTCGTTTGAGGCCGCATTCTTTTCTGTAAACCCTCTACTTTTAAGGAAAAAATTGGTCATTGGTTTACATTCAAGTCCGGCTTCACGGCGAGCTACTAACTAAACCACTGTTTTAGAGAAATTTTGCCTATTTTTGAAATGCTGTCATATCTACAGTTTTCGAAGTAGAGGGTTGATCAGCAGCTGATATTTTTTGTTCAGGTATACTCTGAAGAAATCTACCCACTTTTTACTTGATTGCTTCTATTTCGTTAAGTTATGGCCATCTAAAGCCGATCGATTTTCGAAAAATCGCCATTTTCAGATAGCCAGAACTTTTTTCTTTCAACTCGAAATTCTTTGAAATTTTCAGGGAATATACTTCATTATATCCTTAAACAACCCTGAAAATTTCAATTTTGGAATAGAAGTGGTTTCCGAGTTATAAAGTTTTTAAAATGTCAACTTTTCGATTTAATATGACATTTTTTGTGGTTTTATCATCAATTTTGTAAATTTAATGTAAATAATTGATATTTTTCGGAAAATATATTCGAAAATAAGGAGCAAAACGGATTGTTTGAGAAAATTGAGGGAAAAAATTATTATTTTTTATTTTAATTTATTTGTTTAAAATTTTTAAAAAGTAAATCTTTATTTATTTCTTTTAATAATATGTTGAATACAAATTTCCAAAGTATTTGAGAACTATCATGTCATGTTTAGCAAATTATACTTTGCTCATAATTTACCGCGTCTATTGAAAAAAAAAATAAATTAAATTAAATTAAATTAGATTTTTCAATAGACTGGCGGTAAATTATGGGCAAAGTATAATTTGCTAAACATGACATGATAGTTCTCAAATACTTTGGAAATTTGTATTCAACATATTATTAAAAAAAATAAACAAATATTTACTTTTTAAAAATTTTAAACAAATAAATTAAAATAAAAAATATTAATTTTTTCCCTCAATTTTCTCAAACAATCCGTTTTGCTCCTTATTTTCGAATATATTTTCCGAAAAATATCAATTTTATTTACATTAAATTTACAAAATTAATGATAAAACCACAAAAAATGTCATATTAAATCAAAAAGTTGACATTTTAAAAATTTTATAACTCGGAAACCACTTCTATTCCAAAAATGAAATTTTCAGGGTTGTTTAAGGATATAATAAAGTATATTCCCTGAAAATTTCAAAGGATTTCGAGTTGAAAAAAAAAAGTTCTGGCTATCTGAAAATGGCGATTTTTCGAAAATCGATCGGCTTTAGATGGCCATAACTTAACGAAATAGAAGCAATCAAGTAAAAAGTGGGTAGATTTCTTCAGAGTATACCTGAACAAAAAATATCAGCTGCTGATCAACCCTCTACTTCGAAAACTGTAGATATGACAGCATTTCAAAAATAGGCAAAATTTCTCTAAAACAGTGGTTTAGTTAGCAGCTCGCCGTGAAGCCGGACTTGAGTGTAAACCAATGACCAATTTTTTCCTTAAAAGTAGAAGGTTTACAGAAAAGAATGCGGCCTCAAACGAGTCTCTAAGTTATATAGAAGCTGAGATATAAATTTTTGAAAATGACTGAAAAATCGACTTTTTTCAAAATTAAAAAAATTCTCCAGCGGCCGGATTTGATCGAATCGGGCTCAAATTTTCAGGATCATCTCCTTTTCTAGTGTACTTTCGAGGAAACAATCGGCATCAAAATCGGTGACCCACCCCCGCAACTTTTGGTCGAAAAGTAATGGATCTGCCCATATATATATATATATATATATATATATATATATATATATATATATACATAATGAAACATTATATATTCTCTATTAATTTCCTGAATACACATATTTTATGTCACCTAGTAATACATAAAATAGGTCTTCTCTAATTCTTTTCACATAGATGATTAACTAACTTATTTTGTTTTATACCACCTCTACTTAAACGAGCTCGTAAAGCACGCCACAAACCTATGTGACCGCAAGGGGGTGATAAAGAATTATTGAAACAAATATGCTCTACATTGTAACACCGAAACAATAAAGAGTTGTGGTCAAAATCCATCAAATTATTACATTGAGGACAACACGCAGAACTTGGCAGAACTTTGTGATTTATTAGATGATCAATAAGTTTATTTTTATTATCACATATTCCCAAAAATTCGTAAAGCTTCATTTTTTAAATCGTATCAGTCTTGCAACAATGACTGACAAAAGATGACTGATAAAATATGAGCACAAACACGCCAAATAGACCGAATACTACAGAATGTAAATAATCAAGGTCAGAAGCTAGTATGTATTTGTGTGTATATATATAAACGAGCTTGTAAAGCACGCCACGAACCCATGTGACAACTCGTCTCGCGTGGAAAGTGTATGCGTGAACTATTTCGACATATATATGTCATTTATGCCTTCCAATACTCAAAATAGCTGCTATATTTTTCAAACTTTTTTTGTTAATAACTGTTTAACGAATAACGAGCGACGGCTAAAACCTTCTGAAGGTTACTCGGAGTCATGACCTTGACAACATATATCAAGGTCATTGAAATCGGTGAGGTCGCCCTTAATCCGAAGTTTTACCTAAATTACATTTATTTCCTCTTAGTAAATTATGGCGATTCGTTTAAGTTTCTTAAATTAAATTAAATTATAGCAATTCTTATTTTTGTTTTAAATAACAATCAACGTTTTATTTTGAGTTCAGCACAGAGAAACAATGGGACCAATACGCGCGCGCAAATAATAATGATAATATGATAAAAATGAAATTCAGTTCAATGCGTAATAACAAGTTTAATTGATAAGAAGCAATAATTTGTGGGTCGAACTCGCCTACCAGTTAAGTTTCGTCAATATATATGCGTGCAAGATATACCTGAGTTTCTTCATGTGTGTAAACATCCTTTTGTTTAAAATATACGATTATCATGTGTTCCAAACAAACAAGATTCAAATTCCTTTCATCCTTTCTTTATGTATAATTGCGTTCATACGAATATAATTTCTGTTAATTAAATATTTGCGGGAGATTCAAGTGAATTAAATTCATGTAATCCGGAAGGCGTAATTAACGTAATTATGATCTAATAAAAGAGAGAAATGCGATATGGGCAATATGGACATTGGACATTCTCTGTAGTTGGCTAGTTTATCAGATAAACATCTTAGATTTAATTCATTAAGAGTTCAGCACGGAGAATCCGTAGATCGGCGTAAATACTATTTGGACGACAGAAGAATAAATTTTCATATAGTAATAAAGATGGATATGGTGTATGCCTGATGTAAACTGTGATGTTTGTCGTATATCTGTGGGGCTCTGAAAAGGGCCGTTTGTGTGTGTTAATGTGGCCCTGAAAAGGGCCGTTTGTTTAGGTCCTAGTGTTGGATAGGGCGTTCGCCCCAGATGAGACACGGCTCCGTCTGTGTGCGGTGGAGTGGCTGGCGTGGCCTCCAATGGCCGGCTTTTCTCTACGCAGGCGGTGTTCCCGGCGGCGTGTAGGACCCGCGATGGTTGAAGTCCTCGCCCTCGGTCTGCGTAGCCCGAGTATCTACCAGGCTCGAAATACACGCCTGTGTCCCCCTTTCAGTGGTCGGCGTCTCCCACTCACTATCTGTCGGCGTCTCCGCTCCACTCGTGGGAGGCTGAGCCTGGAGGCCGCGGTGGATTCGCGACGGTGGCACG
Source organism: Temnothorax longispinosus (assembly GCF_030848805.1). Lineage (NCBI taxonomy): Eukaryota > Metazoa > Arthropoda > Insecta > Hymenoptera > Formicidae > Temnothorax > Temnothorax longispinosus. Next base: position 117,699 of record NW_027269959.1, on the reverse strand, counting down.
GTCTGTGTGCCTCGTGAGCGGAGGTCTCCTGGCGACGCAGGTAGCGGTGAGAGCAAAGACGGCACCTTGTACCGCGGTGACGTGTAGCGGCGCAAGGATGTCCTACGTTGTCAGGTGCGCTCTCGGTGGACGAGTGAGTGGCCACGGCAGAGATTCGAGCCGTATCAGCTTCCACGCTACGGACAAGTGCTCCTGTGGCTGCGCTAGTTGTTTGGGCGGCAGCGACGAGCGTGAAGTCAACGGCTTGGTCCTGCTGTATTTTCTCAGCGTGGTTATTTCCCAAAAAGGCTTCTTCTGTGCTGTAACACAGCTGGGCGAAGAAAGTCGAAAGTGCCGTTGCTGCCGGCCTTTATATACACCTCCTTGCCGAACTTCTCTTACGCGAAAGCTCAGCCTAGCGGTGTGAGCTTGTTGTTATCCTTGTGTCATCCTGGGAGCACGTGCTTGTTGTGCGCGGCCGGTTGCCGTGCTGCGGGCGCTTACGCCCGGTAAGACGCGTGGAACAGGTTGCCGTTTCGTAGGGGCGCGCCTATACGCGCGCGGTGTGGCGCCGTCTCTCGGGGCGCTCATAGCCGCCACAATGGATATGATAGTTTCGATGATTGGGTATATTAAACAAGCGTGAAAGTAAAATCAATAGATTCTTGAGTTTCTCGATCACGGAAATGCTGTTTCAGACAACCCGCGTATCGAGGGGTAGTTTAGATCGTAAAAACGGAAACGGCAAATCTTTCCGGTGAAAAGTAAATACAGGCGTGTCAAGCTAAAGTCGGGGAAGACAACTGGGTGGTCCGCGACGTAATCCGTTCATCGGGACGAGATATCGGAAACCGGAGGTTATTTTCAAAAAATTCCGATACGAGCGTGTTGAGTAGGACCTAAAGAAACTCACTATAAGTGGTCCGCGTCAAAGTCCAATTAACGGGACACGATTTCGAAAACCAAAAGACATCTTCGATTAAAATCGAGATGGGCGCGTCGAGGGCAACCCAAAGAAGGCCACCACAAAGTTTTATCAAGATCCAATCACCGGGTCGGATTATTGAAAACCAGAAGTCGTAGCTGATCGCGAGAGACCCATGTGGGCGAACGATGTTGTCGAGAACCTACGGGATGAATTAATTATAGGAATTAGCGTGTAAACGTAACGCTTCGTCTTACAACTATATTAAAATTTAATTGAAATTTTAATTGGTCATCGAAGTTAAACAAAGTAATGGATAAATAGTTTCTAAGACGAAGCATTATGTCAATCGACTCCATTTAGCAAAAAGAGATTGTAAAATGCGTTTATTATTAAGTAACAACGTTAATAACTTTAATATAATTGCGCATAATATTCGACGATAGAAAGTATGTAATATCGCGAATATTAGTTCGTATTCGTTTATATGAGGTGTGTTATTCGAACAGAAGATCGTCGAAAACAGAAAAACACGAGATCGGAATTTCGAAAACACGCAAAAACTATAAGACCGGAATGTTAGAATAACAGGTTGTTTGACCGACGAAATCGAAAACAAGCAAAAAGCATGTCGTTGGAATGCTCGAAAAACTTGTTATTCGGTAGGAAGAATGTCGAGAACACACAATAAGCGTGCGAACAAATTATGCGGAGAAAGCGAAAATAGCCGGCGTGGTATTGCTGCGTAGTAGAGCGCACGAAGTAAACATGATCGTGCAGCAAGAGAGGGGATCCTATGAAATAGGAGGCCCAGATGGCCAAGAAAAGAACAGGCATCGAGGAGTTGCCTGGGAGATCTGGTAGCGAACGGTCGATGCTTTCTGGAGTCTCGCTACAACCGGGGGCGTACCCGCGAGCGGCGCGTTATCCGCGGCATTCATGTTATCGTGAAACGTAAATTACATCAGAACAATTATTAATTGCGAATCGTACAAATACGAGCGATAGTTACGCACATCGTGCGAGTAATACGTGCGGAAAAGACACTTTTTGTGTAACGAACGGTAGAATTAATAATTATTTTTACCTGAAATCAAAACGAGTAAAAGTCATTAAATATTTCCTGCGCGTCGATCCATACTCTCGACTTACCTACCTATCTTTCCTGTCGGCGTTCTAACGATGATCCAGCGGCGCGGCGGTCCAGCAAAGGTCCAGAGGCAGTCCAGCGATGCACAGCGGCAGTCCCACGACGGTCCAGCAGCAATCCAGCGGTGATCCATCCTCCAGAAGGGAACCTGAAACAGAAGAAAGGAGAATTAGCAAAGTCAGCGAAAGGATTAGTGATCGATAAAAATATCTTTGTCGGTAGGCTCAGATCAAAACCGAGTAGCGGTTTGAATCGATCGAACCGATCTTTGAATCGAAAATTATTCCGAGTCGCGGCATTACCGACCCTCCGTCCGGTCACAACCGTACGTGAATTTCGTTCAAGACAATTCAGGAGTGCATCGAGAATTGTCCAGGATTGGCTGGCTGAACAACTCAATCTCAGGACGTTAAACTGGCCAGCCAAATCCCCTGATTTGAATGTTATCGAACATGTTTGAGGCATTATGTGCAAGAGTGGGACCCTCGAATTCCACGAACACGAGAGGCTGTTGCACAATAGGTTGTGGAAAAATGGGAAAATCTCCGCGCAAGGCCACAATTTTTTGAAAATTTAGTGCGGTCAATGCCCCGAAGAATGAATTGCGTAATTGACAGTAATGAAAGCGTCACGCGATATTGAATGACGCCTCCATTACTCTCTATGAATGCATGCTGATGTATGAATGTTGCATGACTGCAAAGTGGACAATTCTCGATGAGTGATTGAATTAATTATATTACAGTAACAGTTATATAATTTGTAAATATCATTGTTATTGCAATATAATTAAGAGTGCGTGCGTGCGTGCGCGCGCTTGTGTGTGTGTGTGTGTGTGTGTGTGTGTGTGTGTGTGTGCGTGTGAATGAGGAAAGTAAACGCTGAATGAATGTTGCGCATAGTGAACAAAGCGAAAGCCATTCGTTGCTCCTTTGAAGAATCCCCGATAGGAAAATTACGCAAATATTATCATCCAATTGGAAGGAGTTTCACAATTATTGCGCTAAGATGATTCTTCATAACGCTGCTGTCTCGCTGAAATACTATTTATAAATAAATTGTGCAAATATTTATCAATATTTGCACAAAGGTCTGAATTTTTACTGGTATTGTTGCAAATTAATATGGAGACATATAATTGCAGCATTCCCTATTTCATTCAGATTTTGTCACATTATTTTATAAATCTTTTCCTATCGGGGGAAGTCACTTATACTTTTGCAAGTAGTAGATACCTACACTGACATATATTAAAATTTCTTGTGATAAACCAATGTAAATCCATCTTGTGTCTCAACGTAATTCATCCTTTGTCGAAGTTATTTATCTGCAAGTGAAGTACTGGATAAATATGTAAATGCACAATATTTGAATGGATATTTGCATAGTTACTTTTACTTAATAAGTATGTATACTTATTATTATTATATAATATTAAATTATTATATTTACTGTGACGTGACCAGTCGCGCCCACTGCCCGGACGAGCTCGGCCGAGAGGAATTCGGGGGTGTTCTTTCGCCGGAGCGGGAAAGGGCCGTGGTATTTACTAATTAGTCATAAGCTTCTTTAAGGGGATTGCCGGTGGTAGCCAGGTATTAAATGTAACGGCCTTGAATCGCAACGGGGGAAAAGTCAGAGGATCCAGGGAGCAACCGAGGGACGTGGCTGCCAGTCGGGTCCCGCCCGAACCTCTCCGCAAGCGCAACGCAAGAACCGCCGACGAGATCTGACCCCGAACGGCCACCGGAAAAGTTGGAAGCCTACGAACCCCAGAGGGGGACACCCTGAGGAGCATTCTTGGAGGCCAGGATACAGCCGCGACCCAGGAAGCGTACGACCCTGTGGCCGCTACCCCAAGGGGCTACCGGCAGACGGGGCCATGGCCCGGCCAGCCTAGTCCCCGGAATGCCGGCCCGATGATCGCGTCCCGGACAGCCGGATCATTCGAAGAAGCCGCGTTGGGGCGACGGTAGTTCGAGCGGCGCCGCAGCTAGAAGCGGCGCTAGGCGCAGACGCGGGGAGCCGGCGCAGACCTGGCGGGCCACCGTCTCCTCACTGTTGTGCCGGCCCGGGAACGAGACGCATCTCCCAGCGACCACTCAAGACTGCGAGGGACATCGTCAAATGTAAGGTCACCACTCTGGCGTCCCCGTGTTCAAAAAAATTCGCTCGAGGCGCTGGCCCCAGGATCGCGTGTCACTTGTCTCGCAGAAAGGATTACCTGTTACCTGTGGATTGAGCGCCTTTGGTTACCTAGCGCTCCCTCTTTGGTCGAAACGACGGGAATGGAACCCGTGCAGGGGCCCCGCCGAGAGCGAATCCTCACGTAAGTAGACCATAGAGATCCTCCCCGGGAACACCGTCACGGCCGACAGTCGCGTGGCGTATTTCGTTTCTGGTAAATTAGAGTCGCAATCGCACATTTCGGGGTGCGGATTCGGGCGATCGCGCGGTATTGGTGCGTTCGCGTGTCGAGAGTGTTAAAGTATTTTGGATAGCACTCGCCTTCGTGGTGAAGTCGAAGAGTGCTCGGGGCCGCAAGAAATTTGAGTAGTGTCGTGTGTCGCGTAAAGCATAAGAGTCGTCGGGATTGGCGCGGGGCCGTGGAATCGCCGGGGGTTGCCAGAAATCCCGAGATTAATGTAGCGAGCCGCGGAATCGTCCGTGATTTAGATTAGTTCGCGTTGTGGATATCCGAGGCGAGGACAATCGTCTACCTTTCGGCCAGGCGAGATCGCCCGCCGAGAGAAGGTATCATTTGCGAAGACGATCGTCTGTCGGCAGGGCCGAAAGGGCGAGATCGCCCGCAGTTAAGGTAGTAGCGGCCCGAGCACACGCGGGAATTAGTTGCGCGGTCCCATGCGTTATTGTGTGTTAGAGTCATGCGTTCTTGTGTGTTCGAGTCATGCGTTATCACTGCGTTGTTATTTAAATAGTATGGGAAAGTATCGAGTTGCGGTCGTGCGTTCTGTGAAGATTGTACCGTTAAAGTCGCGGGGGAATTCGTCGATCCGTGGCGATTGATGTCACCTGCGTTATCTCTCGCCTGATTGACTTTTCGACTGATCTTTTCTATATGATATACTTTGCAACTGTCTACCAAATACTTTTCAACTATATAATATCGATTGATTTCAAATATATTACAATATACTTTTCACCTATATTACATTAATTGATTACAAATATATTACTCTTTTCCTATGTTTCTGTGTGATTAATTGAGTTGCGCCTCCTTTCCAAATTCCCACGAAAGAGAACTCCGTTCTGAGGTATCGCGTATGATCTTGTGTTAAGTAAGGTATCGTACGGTGGTGCGGCTTGTCGCACCTGGCACTCATGGTATTACGGTTCGTTCTCTCGCTCTAATTGCGCGTTCTATTAATCCACGATAGCTTTCCTCTGGATAGCGAGACCGGAGGAAAAAGCGTCGCAATACATATATAATATTAAACTTATCGTTTTCTTCAATAATAAACGATCTTCGAATTGCATACTGGATTCGAAATCGAAAATTGTATCCCACTTCCTTTCTCCAACGTTGAGCGATCGCCGGCTTTTATCTTCAATACTTCGTTGATATTGCATCACCACAACCTATTAGTACAATTTATTCAAGTAACTCTGCAAATATTGGATAAATCTGTTATTGCACATTAGGCGGCAGTGTAGTCTAGTGGTAGAGCGCCAGATTCGTAATCTGAGAAACCAGGTTCGAGTCCACTTGAGCACGTAAACATGGAATTTATTTTTCGAAAGCTGCGCCCTCTGTGTAAGAAAGGCTCTTGTGCGGAGCAAACTGGGCTCCGCCTTTCGGGAAGAGACATTAAGCCGTTGGTCCAAAGGATGAAGTGAGAGGAGAAGAGTAGTGATGGATGAGAATTGTAACCCTACGGGGATCAATTAAAACTTCAATTTTACTGTTATTGCACATTATTCCAATGGATAATCGTATACATATTTTTCTTAATGCCCAGTAAAAAAAATTTTTATATATATCTATACTAATATAAAATAAAAATTCTTACGGGTGTTTGAACGTTATTAACTTAAAAACTATTGAACCAATTTTGAAAAAAAATTATATCAACGTGTTACTTGAAATCTCAGGAGTGTATGGTACGCCGTTTTGCTATTTATTAATAAAATTTTTTAATCTAAAATAAAAATTTAGTAATTGATTTAAACTGAAGTAGATAGTTTTTGGGAACCATTTTTATTACGTCATAACATAATAAAAATGAATTAAAATTATGTATTCACGTAAAATTAATTCAAAATAAAAATTTTATGAATAAGTAGCAAAACGGCGTGCCATAATAGAGAAAGGTACAGTTTATATGTCGAATTATTTTTATGTCAAGACATAATTTTAATTCAATTTTATTATGTCATAAGATAATATTAATGTATTTTTATTTTGTTGTAACATAATAATAATTGCAGAAATATAAATTATGTAAGCTATTATAGTAATTCAGTAAATTAAAATTATGCTACAACATAATAAAAATTCACGAATTAAAATTATGTCATGGTTAATAGAATTTCAGTGAATAAAAATTATGTCATGACATAGTAAAAATTGGAAATTAGAATTACGTGCTACTATCATTTTAATCCTAGATTTCATATAAAATTTTAAATTGAAAAAAAATTTTATTATGTCAAGACATAATATATGTATATTGGAAATTCCCATTATGTACATAATTTTAATTCTTGAATTTCCATTATGTACATAATTTTAATTCTTGAATTTTTATTATGTACATAATTGTAATTCTTTGTTTCAATCTCGGAGGACCAGAAACTCATATGGGTCAGATGCCAGACTTGTTTCAATGCGGTGCGGGATAGGGAGGTTCGCATTCCGTTTAGGTGCGCGGTAGGATCGTAGGATCGCAGAACGGGCAATTTCAGTCAGTTTAATTTGTGTTGTTTGTACTGTGAGAGAAAGTCTTTATTTGCTGAGGTGTCACAAACATGTGTTCACGTGAACACCACAATGCTGGCACTTGTTATTCGAATGGCCGTGTTAAACGGTGACACGGCGGCCTTACACCAAAATGGCCGATAACGGCGCACGGTTACAGAAATGACCGCGGTAGTCTTCGTACACAAACGAGGCGGCAGATTACACAAATATGGCCGATAATGGCGCACGGCGCACGAAGCGCTTACAGAAATGATCGCGGAATATCTTGCACGCGGTAGAACGGTTGAACGGGGCGCCTTACACGCACAACGTGGTATTTGAGTTTCTCTCGCGAGGGAGGACGGCCGATCGCGGCGCAGGTCACTCGGAACCCGCGAGATTGCACTTAAACTCTCGCGAAGGGTGACGGCCGAGCGCGGCGCAGATCACTCGCAATCGGCGAGATTGCACTTGAGCCTTGAATTCTCGCGAGGGGTGACGGCTGAGAGCAGCGCAGATCACTCGCAACCCGCAAAGTTGACTTGTCTCTCGCGAGAGATGACGGCCGAGCGCGGCGCAGATCATTCGCAACTCGCGAGACTGAATACGATTTTCTCGCAAAGGGTGACGACCAAGCACGGCGCAGATCACTTGTAACTCGCGAGATTGAATACGGCCGAACACGGCACTTAACGTTCAAACGGAGGGCACTTAGAATGCGTCTCAAAACGTACTGTCCGGTGCGGGACGACGGATAGACTGAGTCGACGCGGTGAACCACGCTATCGTGCGATGAGCGGATGTCCTTTTACGACACGCGGGATAGCAGGCTTACGACGGACATCTCGTGTCGACGCGAGCGGAAATCTTGTCGCGGCACGAGCTGAGATCCTGTCGGCGCGAGCGGAGATCTTGTCGCGGAGCTAGCGGAGATCGTGTCGCGTGCCCCACCACCCGGTTCGACGTTTTCGGTTTTTGCGGATGTAGACACGTGTGGTTCACCGGCCGGCTACAGACACACTCTATTGCGCGCATCCGGCGGCGCCGCGACGCGAGGATGAAGGACCATGCCAATCGATTTCGATAGATATGCGGGTCAATGTGCGAACGCTCGCGCAATTTGACTGGTCGCGAAGCGCTCCTGGAATCGCGCATGCTGCCGATAAGAACAGGATCGCGGTAGCGCTTCCTCATTCGTCGCGAAGGGCTCGCCGTGCGCGTGAACTCGCCCAATCCGGAACATACCGCCCGCCTCGAAACGTTAGTTTCGAAAGCAATTCGACATTTGTTTGAACAGCGCCCCGAGGGGTACGGTTGCACGCGAATTGAGGTGAGCGTTCGCGCATTTTAAATTGAAAGAAAATTTTATTATGTCAAGACATTATATATATTGGAAATTTCCATTATGTACATAATTTTAATTTATGAATTTTTATTATGTACATAATTTTAATTCTTGAATTTCCATTATGTACATAATTTTAATTTTTGAATTTTTATTATGTACATAATTTTAATTCTTGACTTTTTATTATGTATATAATTTTAATTCTTAAATTTCCATTATGTACATAATTTTAATTCCTAAATTTTTATCATGTACATAATTTTAATTCTTGAATTTTTATTATGTATATAATTTTAATTCTTAAATTTTTATTATGTACATAATTTTAATTATGTACATAATGGAAATTCAAGAATTAAAATTATGTACATAATAAAAATTTGTGAACTCTCCTAGGGAATTAAAATAGTTACGCGTCGTCTACAATGGCAGCAGGAGTAGTGAATGAAAAGAGTGGGTGTTAAGGTGAGATTTCATGGGCAGTGAAATGCAGTGTGATTTCTGCCCAGTGCTCTGAATGTCAACGTGAAGAAATTCAAGCAAGCGCGGGTAAACGGCGGGAGTAACTATGACTCTCATAAGGTAGCCAAATGCCTCGTCATCTAATTAGTGACGCGCATGAATGGATTAACGAGATTCCCACTGTCCCTATCTACTATCTAGCGAAACCACTGCCAAGGGAACGGGCTTGGAAAAATTAGCGGGGAAAGAAGACCCTGTTGAGCTTGACTCTAGTCTGGCACTGTAAGGAGACATGAGAGGTGTAGCATAAGTGGGAGATGGCAACATCGCCGGTGAAATACCACTACTTTCATCGTTTCCTTACTTACTCGGTTAGGCGGAGCGCGTGCCCCGAGTGCAGCAGCAAGTACCTAACAGTTTAGTAATGTTTGTGCTAAAGCACATATGATAGTCGTAGTCGTGGATGTAAGTAACGCACAAGCTTTGGCGTATCCTGATCTGTCAGGTCGGGGACTACGACCGTCGTATATCACTACGCCATGTTATGTGGTTTGGCCCTTTGGCTCACTTTTGGCGCAAATTTTTGCTACTCATGAAATTGGTCCTATACAGCCAATACTGCAGCCTGAACTTCAAGCAGCAAAAATTTGCGCTGGAAGTGAGCCAAACATTACTGAACTGCTGCTCACTGCTGCTGCACTTCACCGCTCATAAAATCTCACCTTTAAACGTAGGCTGTAGGATTAAGGTCTCCTTACGCCCAAGTGCTATAATGGCGTATACCATATATAATATAGAAACAGGGAACAGAAATCAGAAACCTTGTATGGACACAGACAACAGGCACAAAATTTCCAGCGTGACGAAAATTCTGTGTCTATTATTGCCTGTGTTATCGTCTATTTTGCACTGATACAGCCCCAAAGAGCACAAAGATGTCTAAAAAATGACTAAATGATGACGAATTTTCGGCATAGATATATTTTCGTTAGAGCTTAAAGTCGACTAAAAGATGGCTAAAAGATGACTGATGTCCCACTAAATGCCGCGTGCTGTTGTGACCGGAACAACGATTGATGTTATGGAATTTGAAATTATAGCCACTTACTACTTGGGCTGAAATTACGGTCGCCACTGTATTTTCCTGGACAAATACGGAAACCCTGATTGTATGCGTTGCCCCGTCCTTCCTTCCAGCGTAATGGCTGCCGTTTCCTACGTCGCGGACGTGTTCAAGGCCGTCGGCCACGCATGGTTAAGCGCACGTAATATACGGATAATCGGACAGGATGTTCACTGGGGTCACGAATAATGAGTTTTTGTTTATTATAAACAAATAACAATTTAATAATTCAAAGTTTACAGTATCTCCGTACACGAACGGACAAGTTCTCTCGCGCACTAACTTGCAACGATTTGTAATGAACTCTTATGTACCGTCGTCAAAGAGCTATTTACGGCTATGTACCGTTTCGCGTGGTTATCGTTCACGTAATTATCGTATACGGCTACGGGATAAGTGCACCGGATTCGAATTGTTAAACGCCGCGTGTTGGCGTGTCGAAAGTTCACGGCGGACTGTCCGGGAGGAACGGGTCGAATTCTCCCACTTTGATGCTTGCGCAGGCGTAAAGCCTATCTTTTACGCGCGAACATGATGTATATCGCGCGCCATTCCGTTCTAGCCAATCGTATCGCTTGGTGACGAGCGACACGATCCCTCTTTCGGCGATGCATCATTTCCCGTGCGCTGAGCCGTTCTCATTGGCTCAGCTCTAAACTGACTGAGATACCGAAACGGGATTGGACGGCGGACAAGGGCTCTCGCTTCGACCTCGGCGATGCGGCAACCAATGCCAGCTGTCGCAATTTGCACGATGTGCAAGTTCGCGGCAAGTCACTCGAAACGTTTTTTGAGTGACCTTGTATGGTCATGGTGACGTTTCCTTTTGTTGCCAGGTAAGTATTTTATTTACTAGAATCAATTATTTTAATTCTCCTTTTCTTTCAGGTACCGGGACTTCATGGGATCGTCTCGCCCAATCAACGGATTGGAAAGTGTCGTCGGTAAGTATCCGAACGGTAGGTATATAATATAAGTATCGCATACAATAGAAAATAAGTAATATAAATTGTTTCGACAGGGAAAAACATAAAATCAATTATATAATGCAAATATCGCGTTTTAGAACGAATCTCGCTGCTCGGGGGGGTGTCAATCGCCCCGGATTTGCGATCGGTCGATGAGATTTCGTGGTTCAAAGGACCAGAGGGGCAATCCCCTCACAATTTTAATTAGGCGAATAAAGCGAAAAAGCAAGCGAAAAGCGACTCACCGTATCGTTGCCCGATGTTCTCGTGGTGGCCTCGTGACGTCCGGTCCTCCCTGTGGTGATGGAGAGCGGAAGGCGTGCAGCAGGCTAGGATGTGCAGGCACTCACGTGCCGCGGCAGGCAGGCAGGCAAAACGTGCAATACGGGCAAGCAGGCGATATAGCAGGCACATGTGCAAGAGGCAAGCACTCAAGCCCGAGATTACTGAGACGACTTGTCGAGCTCCAAAACTGCGAGTTCACTCGATTACTCCGAACAGTGCGAGCGCAAGGCGAGTGTGTGTTCTCGAGTCCACGTTTGAACAGCGAATCCTCCCACGGTACTCCTCGGCTCACGCACCTGCGAATAGCGGCCGGAGCGAGTACTCATGGTTTCAAATAATTGCGGGCCACCCGTGGGCGGGCAGCACGAGTCGGGTGAGTCGCGCGAGTGTTGCTATTTGTCGCGATCCGCCAACGTCTCGCGCGGTCACGAAATACGATTTTGTACGTTAATTGTACGCGCAACTTATCAACTAATATGTACAACAATTACTAATGACACGGACATCTAATATATACAGGCGAGCGCCAAACACTCGCTTTATCGAACCATGCTCGCTTCTCATTGGTCGTTCTGACGCTCTCGCGACAGAAAGTTGCGCTCTGCGCTCTCATTGGCTGAAGGCCTTGTAAAATCAAGAATGTATCGGAAAATATGTAAAATAATATCAAACTGCCAGGAATCAATTCTATTGGCTTTCAAACTGTTTAAAATCTCTGAAATGCTCGAATCTATGGAAAATAATAAAATCTTGTTTAAAATTGACTGGGTTGTTCCCCATTGGTCGCTGTGACTCGACATTTCGCTTGAGCTGTCAAAACTTCTTTTTGATTATACGAATATGAAATACTCTCGGTAGGACTCCATTGGTCCTCGCTCGTGCTCTCGGGCACTCGCTGTCGCAATGCATGCCTAATAGTTTATGGGTCCTCGGGAACCAATCGCGGATCGATTTCGAGGCTCAATAGTAGGATATAGAGTGTGCAAAGGGTAAATATCATGCTGACGGTTTGTACGTCTGGGAAATTAATTATGATAGGAACAAATATGATTAGAGTGACTACTATGTATTCCTTTATCTTCATTTTCGTGAATATTCAATCTTTTTATGACAGGTAATAGGGGCTTTTTTTTTTTTACTTGGGGAAATTTTCTACTGCCGGGTTCCCGAACCTGACCGAAATCAGGCCCGGTATGTGGCCCGGCAGCCCTCTCTGGTGTTCGAGGGGGAAGACCCACCTGCCCTCCTGGGAGAGGACAGGGGGAGTGTGGGATTCTACGGGAGCCGGGCTGTGAACCCCGCACTCGCCGCAGCCTACCCACTAAAACCCCAAGGGTGTCCTTCTCCGCGCATTGCTGGAGGACGCCCGGGTACTATTGATAATTACTTCCGGGCGCCCTCCTGCGCGTGACCTGTGTGAAAGGCCTCCGATCCTTTGATCCTGACTTTACCGGATCCTAACTCCAATTGTACGGCGGGGATGTGGACACCACCCACCCCCGCCGTCCTCTCCCTTTGTTGTGGGAGGCTGGGCTCGACACCCGGAATCCCAGCCGGGGTGCCGAGCCTCCCTTCCTCCGCACCGTTCCCCAGTCGGGGAGAACGGTACAGAGGTGCGTGACCTCGCTTGTCGCCAGAAGGTGACATTGTTCTTCCATCGTTTGCTCACGACGGGAGCGACCGACCGATAAAAGGCAGGGCACGGGAAGTCCCACCGCCCAAGCGGGACCCCCACCATATCCCCTCGGTCGGTCATTGGCCTAGATCGGAACGGACCCATCGACACTCAGGGGTTTTGCTCCCCGCGCCGGATCCGCTCCGCCACCTCCTTGGCGGTCATAACTTGGCCGCAAAAGGCCAAGAATGCCCGCCATCCCGATTCGTTCCCGACCATCTCCGCCACGATGGCCGGGAGGGAGAGGTCGTCGCCGACCTCCCCCTTGAGGACACGGCGCTGCTCTTCCCACGCCGGACAAACCTCCAGCGTGTGCTGCGCCGTGTCCTCCTCCTCGTCGCAATGGTGGCAACGGGTGGTGGCTTCCTTCCCTATTCGGCACAGGTACCTTCCGAAGCATCCGTGCCCGGTCAGTAACTGCACCGAATGATACGTCAGTCCGATTCCCCCCCCCGCTGTTGAGCCAGTCTGGCAAGCAGGGCCGGATGGCTTCGACAGTCCTCAGTCCCCATTCGGCGTTGGCAAGATAATCCTGCCATTTGCCGATGAGGACCGACGTTTCCCGGAGCCTTATGGCTCCACGCGTTTTCTCAGGGATTGGTGCTCCCCCCGCGCCCGCCTTCAGCTCGGCAACGCGCCTGTACACCTCGGCGCGCTGCCTCGCCGTGAGCTCCAGCGGGGGGATCCCCGCCAGCAGTGTCGCGGCGTCGTGCGAAACTGTATGGTAACACCTCGAGACGCGCTGGGCGACCGTGCGTTGAACTCTACGGAGTTTCGCCCTGATGTGCGCGGTCTTCTCCGCCTCGTCAGCCCACACAAATGCACCGTACAGCACGACTGACTGCACGACGGTCGCGTAGAGCCGGCGAGCCCGACCGCTCGCCCCTCCCAGATTGGGCATCAGCCTCGCTAGGTTGTTTGACACGCTCAATGCCCTGGAAGTCAAGCGAGCGAAATGCTTGCCAAAGCTCCAGGTTCCACCCAGGTGGAGGCCGAGCACCTTCATGCTCGCCTCCACGGGGACTCGGACTCCCTCCACGTTGATGTGGGCTTTGGGCGGCTTCCCCAGTCGGCGGTCGTAGAAAAAGACCGCCTGAGTTTTCTGGGGAGCCACCCTCAGCCCTAGTCTCTTGATTTCAGCCACCACCCTTGCCACAGCGACGTTGGCGACTCTGATGGTCTCCTCCCATGTGTCGCCCCCGACCCCCAGAGTTGTGTCGTCGGCGAAAGCTCCTAGCCAACAATTCGGGGGGAGGGCGGCGCGAAGGACGACGTCGTAGCCGAGGTTCCACAGGAGCGGACCCAGTACGGATCCCTGTGGAACCCCTCGCACGATCAGCCTCACCCTCACTACACCGAACTTGTTGGTGTAGACCAATCTCCTGTCCCGGAGATAATCGTACAGTGTGGCCACCAGATAGTCGGGCACCCCGTGATAAAGGAGTGCCTCCCTGATGACCCACCACAGCAGGGAGTTGAAGGCGTTGGCTATGTCAAAAGACACGCCCAACACCGCCCTGCCGTCCCTCACTGCGGCCTCCGAGAGGGCACGGATGCGCAGAATCGCGTCAACCGTAGACTTGCCCTCCCGGAAGCCGTACTGGTCCGGCGATAGGTCCGGACCAGTCCGGGACAGGTGCCGGACGAGTCTGCCGGCGATGATTCGCTCCAACAGCTTTCCAGCCTCGTCCAGCAAGCAGATTGGTCTATACCCGGAGGGCTCATCGGCCGGTTTGCCAGCCTTCGGGAGGAGATCCAACCTCGCGGTCTTCCAGGCTCGGGGGAAGCGGCCTTCCTTGAAACATTTGTTGAAGATTTTTCTCAAATGCTCCGCCGCCTCCCCTGTAGCCAAAGCCCATGCCCTTCCGTGAATCCCATCGGGACCGGGAGCCTTCCCGGCCCGCAGCTTTCCTTTGGCTGCGGACCTCATTTCCTCCATGGTGATCTCGAGCTCCTCGCTCCATTCCCCCACGGGAGGAGGGGGCGGACCACCGTTCACCCTCTCCCCGAAATCGTCCGGGAAGAGGGTGTCCACCACCCTCTCGAGGAACTCGAGGTCCATGCCCTCTGTCGCCGGGGGCGCCCAGGCTCTCAACTTATTGAGAACCATTTTGTACGGGCGCCCCCAAGGCTCCCGGTGCGTTTCCTCCAAAAGTTCCTTCCAGGCACGGTCCTTGGCAGCCCGGATAGCTCGAGAGAGGGCCCGTTTGGCGGAGCGGTACTCCTCTCCCGCCTCCTCAAGGCGTCGGGGATCTCTCCTGCGCCTCGCGCGCAGCCAGACTCGTCTGGCGTGGACAAAGGAGCGCCTAAGCTCACCAATCTCCTCTGTCCACCAGTACGCGTGTTTCCTCGGGTGTGGCCTGGACCGGGGCATCGACGCGTTGCACGCTCGAGTCATCGCGTCCCCTATCCAGGCGACTGCCTCGTCAATGTCCATATCCGATTGGACCACGAGGTCGTCCGACCACAGAGACACCCTTAGCGAGGCCCTGAGCATATCCGCGTCCAACTTGCGGAGTGCCCACCTCGGGAATCTCTCATTTATCTCCCGGCGGCGAGCCCGGATCGCCGAAGTGGTGACCGGGAGACTCATCTGGATCCACTGATGATCCGACAGTGTCTCCAGCTCCACGGCCACCCTCGAAACCTGGGATGTCCAGTGATCGAGCCGGAGGGATGTAAACTCTCACCACGACCACCAGCCTCCATCTCGCAGCGACGAACCCGTCCCCGCTCTCCAGACGAGAGCAAGGGACAGGCTCGTCCGTGACTCGCCACGTTATCGCAGCTCTACCGCACCGGCTGATCGCCCAGCACGGGTGATTGGGCGGCACCCAGTAGCGCTCGGCTATAATCCCCAGGCCACTGCAGGTCTCCGCCATTGTATGCAGAAAAACATCCTGCGAAGACCTGCAGTGGTTTATATTGCCCTGTAAGACCTTATGGGTCATTTGTGGATGCTACTTCCGGAGCCTCCACTCCCTCTCCACGTGATTGCTCGACGGTAGGTTGGGCCACTGTTTCCACAGCCTCCATCGGAGCAATTGGCTCAGCCGTGTCCCCGTTTGTTACGGCTTGAGCTACCTCGTTGGATGTTTGTTCCTGAGGCAGAGCCTTTTCACACGGAGCGATAGAGGCTCTCTCCTTTTTACGCCTCTGGGCCTTGGGCCTATTTTCTTCGTCGTCCTGGCCCTTCGCGGGACCCACCGTGTCATCCTGAGTAGCCCGTTTTTTGGGGACTCTCCTCGGGACCACAATATTGGTCTTTTCGGTACTCACAATTGTGGGTACACTGGTGGACGGTGCGGAGAGATCCTCCACCTCCATCTCACCCCCATCCTCCGCAGCGCATTGAGATCTCGCCCTCGGGGGATTAAGCGCCCTTCCAGGTCCGGATTTCTTCCTCGAAGAGGGGCACGCTTTGCTGCCTACCCGGTGATTCGCGGGTTGACCACGGTCAGCGCACACCAGGCATCGCGGTTTGTTTGCGCACCCCTTTGCCAAATGTCCAGGCTCGCCGCACCTATAACATTTTGAACTGCGGTCTTCCGCCGCCGTGCACTGTGTTTGCACGTGTCCAGGCTCCAGGCAGCGGTAACATTGCAATGGCCTGGTTTCCAAGGCCTGAACACGGGCCTTGAACCACCCAATGACAATGTGTCCCTCCTTCAGGATATTATTTGCCGCTGCGATTGGGCATCGAATCCAAGCGGTTCGGAGACCGAGTGGCCCTTTCCGCAATTCCCCGACCTGAATCTGGCCGGATTGACATTTCCCTACCCTGGCGATGGACTCCGCGACTTCGGCGGGTGTCGCCGAATCCGCGAGGTCCAGAATACGGAACTCCCGCGTCTTGCACGGCCTGGCAATTCTTATCCCGGGTCTACCCGCGAACAAAGCTGTCAGACTTGCCGCCAGTTTGTCGGCTTTCTCAGCCCCGTCCTGGCCGGGGATCTCCATCAGGAGTGCCCCGGTTTGTGCTCTGCGCAGCTTAAGGCCGCCATTAATACCCATCTCTTGGAGGGTAATTTTTTGTGTTGCCTCTTTCATCACAGAGTCATAGTCACCATCTGCGCAAGTGATGGTGACTGCCGCGTTACGCGGTGGACTCTTAAGGCCTGTCTTGACCGCTTTGGTACTGGCTGTTGGTTGAGCCGCGGCCAAGTTCGGTCTCTTCTTCTTCGGTGGCCCCCCTTTAGGAGGGGTGCTCTTGTCCTTAGCTTTCGGACTAGCGACGGGCTCGCTTCCGCCTCGGCCCTTCTTGCCCCGTTTGACCACGGTTGCCCAACTGTTAGGTTGGACCTCCGCATCGGCCTTGGGCTTTGGGGGTGTCAGAACCGGAGTTGCCGCTTTATCGGTGTTACCGGGGCCACCGGTTGATGCCTTCGCTTTAAAGGTTGAGACTGAACTTGAGTTCGTCTTCTTGTCGCCTCTTTTTTCTCCGATGTTCTGTTTGTCCTTGCCAGGAGTTGCCGATGCGCCCCCATCCAATTTGGACTTTAGCGCACCAGCTCTCTATCTCTTTGAGGCATTGGATCTACCGTCCGCCCAGGCATCGTCACTAGGCTGGCTGTAAATTGCCTGAACAACTCCTGCATCTGGCCCGACAGGGCGTCGCGAATCCAGGCCTCCATAGAGTTTTCTTCAGTGGGGCCGCACGGCTGAACCTCCTTCTCGAGCACCGTGGGGCCTATCCCCCTCAATGACGGTCTCGTTACTGGGGGCATACCTTCTCGTCTAATTTCGTCTAAAATCCTTAGACGATTTTCCTCAGACCTTACTTTGTCGCGACCTTCGTCGGTCTCGGCAATGTATGAGTCACCAGACTCCTCCCCCGAAGAATTAGGGATGATTACTTTTTTGTTTTTCCTCCTCCTGGTTTGGATCTTGTGTCCAATATTCTGATCGAAGCCACTGTTCTCCGAATCGATTCTCGCTGTGTTGTTTCCAATCGGAACACTTAGTGCCTTGCTTCGGGATTCCCTGAGCTCGTTCATTTGTTCCCGAAGCCGCACGTTCTTTTCTCGAAGAGCAGCCACTTCCACACGAAGCTCGTCAAACATAACCTCGTTGGCTGCCACAGTGTCCGGTCCCGTTCGTTTGATCATATGGGTGATTGCAGCGGTGATGGTGGCTGCAGCCTCCTTTAGGCCCTTTTGATCGGTACCCTTGATCCTCTGTGCCGTAGCGCACACCTTGTCCACGACGCGGACCGCCTCGATGATTTTATTGGGCAACTCCGCCGAGGGAGCCATTCTCAGCTCCTCGAGGAGTTTCTTCTCTCTGGCCTTGCGGCTCCTACTCAGATCGGGAGCCACGGAAGGATCCTGAAGATCCCTGATCTGCCTTTAGATCTTCTCCAGTTCCCTCTTGGCCAGCCTTACCTTCTTCTCTTCATAGGCCCTTGTAATGGTCGGCCACCCCCGCCCCCCCTCCCCATCTTGTATCTTGGTGGGGATCCTGGAGCTGTGGGTGACCGACGATGCCTGGCTGGTCCTCCCCGATTGTTGATTCAATTCGGAGTCAGTCGATAATACTGACGCCATGTCGACGTCGTCATTTTCCGGAAGACTCGTTGTCCGGACATCTGCGAGGACATCCCCGGCGAGGAAGTCGTCAGCCCTCTCCGCCAGGCTATCCGTCTCGCGTTTCTTTCTAATCAGGTCAGCAATTGTGCTGACGTTACCCGATCCGGTTCCACTCTTAGAGGAGCTTGCACCCTGAGGTCCAGGGATCTTACCCTGAGACTGACTCAAGGTGGCTTTCTCTTTGGCGCACTTCTGGCCTGTGAGCTTTCTCACAACGACCCTAGGAATGGCGCTGAGCTTCCCACCATCAGCGATCACATGTTCCCCCGTGGTGCTCGCCGGCAACACCACGGGCAGCCCGTCGCTCGTTGACGACGTGGGGGGGGGGCCGGGACAGTACCCCCGCCGACACGCCGACCCCTGGGACCCGACCCCAGGGAGTTTTTCTTCTTCGTCGACATATTTTTCATGAAACTTTTTGGTGGTTTCACTTTGGGGTATCCTTCCCCTAGGCTGGTTGCCCACCACGGCTAACGAGCCCAGCCTGCCCGAGCTCGGGTATCCCCGGGTTCGCCAAACCCGTATCGAGGACGCCTCCCCGGAGGTTTTCAGGAAGCCGCCCCCGACCCGTGAGGCCACGCCCGCCGATCAACGCCGACGCCTGAGACCCCACCCCCCCCCACCCACGCACGACGAGGGGAGCCGGGAGGGGAGCCGAGGCTCGATCCCAGCACCGGCCAAGCGAACTCGATCCCGGCTCAGTGCTGCGATTTCGAGCCCCGGCACGCACGCGAATTTCCCCCTCCACTACGCACACAAATGACGCTCGGTCTATCGGTGTGTCGGCAGCGCTCGGCCGTTCCGAGCGAGAGGGAGAATATCACTCCCTCCTTGTCGCTCTCACACAGCTCGCGCGATCGACGAATGTTTTTACGCTGGAAATGCTTTCTCGGTATCTCGGCGTAAATTTGAGTTGCCGGTGCACGATAACCAAAGAGCGATCTTTGGAATAATGTAGAGATGATGTAAAAATGATTAATAAACATGAAAAAAATTGTAGTAAAAAATTATATAAAAGTATATTTTCGTTAACAAATATATTTATAGAAATACTATATTTTTATATATTATTTATTTATATGTCCAATAACGTGATATATATGTATATATATATACATATACGTGTTCCAGGGGATATTGAACTAAATAAGAAAGTTATATACATATGTATTGTATAATTTATAACTTCTTTATTTGTTTCAATATCCTCAATTGTATACCATTCAAATAAATTCTAGTAAGAATAATTTCCTCATATAAAAATTGTACTACAGTTAAACGCATTGTAATAGAAGGAGCCCACTATTGAGAAATTTAAAGAAGCATTTTAAAGCTCACAGTTTAATAAGTAGGATAGGTAGTTACCTCTATTAAGCTGGACCTCCCACCAGTGCAAATCAAGTTCGCACTAGGTCAAAAATTTAGTGCTATTTAGGTGCTAATTAAGTGCCCTAGTCCGAATTTTGGTGCTCGAACTGTTTAGCAGAAAATCGCGTAAAAAAATGGGGGGGGGTCCAGCTTGCCATTAAGCTGGACCCCCCCATATCAGAAAATGGTCCTATAAAAAAGACAAGTATACTATAATTTAGTGCTAATTAAGTGCTAATTAAGTGCTCTAAAATAACGATAAAATATTGACAGATGTATAATATTTATTTAAAATATACTACTATATATTGAACACAGTACCGTCGCGGTCGACACAAACACCTAAAAATTTGCTGCATATTCGTTACTAATGATTATAGTATTAAAATTATATTATTAATTATAGTATTAATATTAAAATAATTCTCAGACATTGTACTTTAAAAGAATATCACGATTCGAATTTAGTGCTAGCTGCATAGTGTTGAAATTAATTAATTAATCAATGGAGCGCGCGCTTCGCGGATAATCTAGTTAATTTGCAGCTAGCACTAAATTCGATTCGTGATATTTTCTTAAAGTACGATGTCTCAGAATTATTTGGGACCAACTAGATTATCCGCGAAGCGCGCGCTCCATTGATTAATTTCAACACTATGCAGCTAGCACTAAATTCGAATCTTGATATTCTTTTAAAATACAATGTCTGAGAATTATTTTAATATTAATACTATAATTAATAATATAATTTTAATACTATAATCATTAGTAACGAATATGCAGCAAATTTTTTAGGTGTTTGTGTCGACCGCGACGGTACTGTGTTCAATATATAATGGTATATTTAAATAAATATTATACATCTGTCAATATTTTATCGTTATTTTAGAGCACTTAATTAGCACTTAATTAGCACTAAATTATAGTATACTTGTCTTTTTTATAGGACCATTTTCTGATATGGGGGGGTCCAGCTTAATGGCAAGCTGGACCCCCCCCCCATTTTTTACGCGATTTTCTGCTAAACAGTTCGAGCACCAAAATTCGGACTAGGGCACTTAATTAGCACCTAAATAGCACTAAATTTTTGACCTAGTGCGAACTTGATTTGCACTGGTGGGAGGTCCAGCTTAATAGAGGTAACTACCTATCCTACTTATTAAACTGTGAGCTTTAAAATGCTTCTTTAAATTTCTCAATAGTGGGCTCCTTCTATTACAATGCGTTTAACTGTAGTACAATTTTTATATAAGGAAATTATTCCTTACTAGAATTTATTTGAATGGTATACAATTGAGGATATTGAAACAAATAAAGAAGTTATAAATTATACAATACATATGTATATAACTTTCTTATTTAGTTCAATATCCTCTGGAACACGTATATGTATATATGTATATACATATATATCACGTTATTGGACATATAAATAAATAATATATAAAAATATAGTATTTCTATAAATATATTTGTTAACGAAAATATACTTTTATATAATTTTTTACTACAATTTTTTTCATGTTTATTAATCATTTTTACATCATCTCTACATTATTCCAAAGATCGCTCTTTGGTTATCGTGCACCGGCAACTCAAATTTACGCCGAGATACCGAGAAAGCATTTCCAGCGTAAAAACATTCGTCGATCGCGCGAGCTGTGTGAGAGCGACAAGGAGGGAGTGATATTCTCCCTCTCGCTCGGAACGGCCGAGCGCTGCCGACACACCGATAGACCGAGCGTCATTTGTGTGCGTAGTGGAGGGGGAAATTCGCGTGCGTGCCGGGGCTCGAAATCGCAGCACTGTCCCGGCCCCCGCCGCGCGCGAGAAGAGAGGAAGAACAAGGCCCCACCGCCGACGCCACCAACGGGCACATCCGCGCGTCATCGGCCCTTACGTCCGGCGACCAGACCCGCCGGCCCCGACCTGGGAATATGTCCCAGCGGCCCGACGGGTCTCCCACCCAGGCAGCCCGACCCCGGCCTCCGAATACGTCGGAGCGACTCGGGACTGCCCTCCGTGTTGGAGACACCGTGGGACCACGTCCCTGGTGTGCAAGTCTCCAACACGGGCCTCCCCTCCGGTCGTCCCTGCACCACGTACAGGGACTCCCGAAAGAGGGTTACCCCCGTCTCTCCTGCCGGAGCACCGGCGTGCAATGGGTAACGAGACGAGGGTCATCCCACCTCCTCGGCGAGACGACATCCCTGCCCGCCTCGGAGGTGAGGACCTCCCACCCTGGATCCCCAAAGAGATCCCAGCGAAACCTCTCCCGCCCCGCCGGAGCACCGGCGTGCAATGGACAAAAGAGGCCCGCTCCCCCCATGACGGGTCCGAATCCCCCGACCCGCCGGAGCACCGGCGTGCAATGGTCGAGCGATTCGAGACCCACCCCACGGTTTTTTATCGAGGTTTTCCTTCCTCTAGGCCGGCGGGAGGAGTAGAAACTCCCTCCTAACGATCCCGGCCGACCGGGCGATTGAAATCAGGGCCGCCAACCCCTACCGGCGATTGGGACCGGCCCGAAGGCCAGTCCCTAAGGGAGTCGCCGGGCTCCCGTTCTTCCCGCCTCTCCGGACATGGTCCGGTGGCAGGAAGGGTGGAATCTTGGACCCCGCACCTCACCAACAGGCCACCGCGGTGACTTCTGTGAACAGAAGTCTTCGGTCATGGCCCGTCGGATCCGAACGGGGAGCCCCCTCGCCACGCCAAGGCGTTCCACCACGAGGGAGAGGTAATAAGGGCTTGCTTTCGCAACGTTGGAATACGCTAGCAGCAGTATGCAAACTATTGAAATGGCAAATAGGATAAAATAAAAGATAATACTAGGATACGGAATTTATCCAAATCCATCGCTGAATGTTACTTTCGCTTACGCTGGCCTCTGATTGGCTTTTTTCCTAAATCTAATAATTACTTTCTTTAAACTGTTAATTATTTTCTCTGGGATTACTGGGATTGGTAGGATGTGTGTTTTGGGTTGAGTATCTGTTTTAATCACGTATTTGTGTGTATGTCTTTTTTTACTGATAATAATAACATGCCTTACATGCTATCGCGCTCAAACATAAAATACTTCTCGCAAAACGCTTGCGCTTTTTCCGCGTATGTCCGACTATTAAGTCGTATTTAAAAATAAAACTGACTCTAAAATCTATTTTGCTCAATTGCACTCGCTGAAATAAAACTTTCTTAACCCTCGGGTTTTCGACTCGATTAACTATGTAATATCATATCAAACTGGATAAAATAATAAAAGATAATAAAATAAAACATATAAACGCGTCGCACGGATCTCTATGCGTCCGCCGCATGCGATTGGTCGTCCTAAACCGTTACGTTCTCCACGGCCTGGTCCGCCTCTCCTGGTTGGCCGCTCTCGATCTTGCTCGCCTCGCCTTGACCAGCGGGCTGAATGTCGATGTCGCGTGCCTCGCCGTTACCAGCGGGCTGCGTAAATCCCTCCGACAGGATTATGGCCTGCGCCACTGATTCGGGGATCGAATCTAATATTTGCGTACTCGCAATAGACTCAAAGCTACAATCTTCTAAGTTCTCGATCTCCTGGTTGATTGGCTCGTCGGTCGGCTTGCTCGGTTCCTCCATGCCCTTGTCGCCAGCTGCTACCGACGGCTCGCCGATTGGCTGGCAGGTAACGTCACTGTGGCCAGAACTCGACGATGGAACGGCGCTGTCAAGCACCGGTTCCACTGTCTGGGTTTCCTTTGCAATCTCCGTTCCGTTGAAAAATTCTAGGTTATGTTCAGCAGAGAAAGCAGATCAGTGAGCGCTCTGTGATCTGGAGTATTCCTTTATGGTGCTTTTAGATGGGAGCGTCGAGCGTCGAGCGTAAGAATATTTCACGTAAAAAGTGTATGCGTGAACTATTTCGACATATATATTAGTCATTTATGCCTTCCAATACTCAAAATAGCTGCTATATTTTCCAAACTTTTTTTGTTAATAACTTTTTAACGAATAACGACCGCCGGCTAAAAACTTCTGAAGGTCACTCAGGAGGGTAACCTTGACAACATGTCAAGGTCAAAGTAATCCGAGCTGTGTTAGTTATTCTATATAATTACCCAAACTTTTTTGTTGATAACTTTCTAACAAATAACGACCGCCGGCTAAAAACTTCTGAAGGTCACTCGGGAGGGTGACCTTGACAACATATGTCAAGGTCAAGGTCATTGGTGAGTGGGGTGTTTTTATGCATAATTACCTTACTTACGAGTTAGACTTATTATTATGCGCCGCCTGGTGGCTTTATTGCAAACTAGCACGGAAAGATACGTTACCATGCATGTTTCTTAATTAAGGTGATGCTGGAGCCGTCTGTATAACCGACAAAATTACCATTTTCTATGTTATCGACTATATCTGTCCTTGTATAGACAAAGATATAGACAAGGATAGCACGCTACATTGCACGCACACATACGCACGATGCACATCGACATCATACTTTTATATTATGCTTCCAAATCTTGATTTGCGGGGTTTATCGATGTTTTTCTTGTTGTGCAATTCAGGGAAACTTGTTTTCGCCGCGTTTGTATCAATGGTATATCTCTCATATAAGACACATCTTGTGATGAGTTGACAGCTCGCCGCAACTCCGAGACGGCATATTAGGATAAAAGTAGATAAGGAAATCTGTACTTCCGTAATTTTTTCTCGTTTTCTATGTAAAATCGAAGTTCCCCCGAATCATTAATGTATGTACTGCGATTCTGGAGGATTTTTAATTCTGTCAAATTAATACGACGCTACGTGACGACAAAAAATGCCGGTAAAACAGACGAGCATTACCTTATTTGAAAAAAGATTACAGAACCAATAATAAATTTAAAATATTTTTAAATATTTTGTAACGAGATTATAAAACCATAAATATATAAATTTGAATTCATATTTCAAAAATATATTTCAAATATTTAAGAAAATATTGTCTGGGTGATAAAGAAGAACATTTTTATAAATATTTTTAAAAGATTCTTAAAATATTCTTAAAAATCACAAAAGGGTTTTTTTAACTTTTTTAAAATATTCCTAAAATTATTTTAAAATATTTCTTGCAACATTTTTATAGAAATATTTATTATATTCAGAAATATTTTTTGAGAACGTTTTGTGCTGTATGGGTTCCTGCAGAGCTCGAGGCAGAAAGTCCCCTTCTTGAGGAGATGTGACAAGCGAGCTGGTACGAACGGTTATAGTGGACATTTCCACTGTGAAAAGGAAAAATATATTTAGTCAATCGTTAAAACAGAAAGAGAAAACAGAAAGCTCACCTCAAGGTCTGCAGCAGTCAGAGAAGTACAAAAATTAATTATTTAAATTTTGTTCTTTTTGATGTAGAGGGATGGCAAATGTCATCTTCCGCAGCATCTTACTTTTCCTCAATATTATCTTCCTTCTCTGCTTCTTCTGGTTTTTCCTCGTTGTTCGAATCAATCTCATTGTCAGGATCGGTCAATGTCTCCTCAAAATGTTGAACAGTTACGTCGATTTCTTCATCGTAGTCACTGTAATCTATTATAATGTCGATGTTTGTGCATGCTTGGCATGCTTGACCTCGACAGTTGAAACAAGTTACAGAGCATCGCAATCCAGCTTTTCTGCAACAGCAATTCGCTTTGCAGCCTTTTGTGCATTTGCAGAAGATCTTCTTCAGAATATCCTGCGGAGCAGCTTCCTTCATTGAAGAAACTGGAAATAAACCATTTTTTGTATATTTCCAGTCCCCATCTTGAGGATTTTTTTTAACTCCGCGCCACTGCTGAATCTGATGGTAGACTCTG
Source organism: Temnothorax longispinosus (assembly GCF_030848805.1). NCBI lineage: Eukaryota > Metazoa > Arthropoda > Insecta > Hymenoptera > Formicidae > Temnothorax > Temnothorax longispinosus. Next base: position 92,097 of record NW_027269959.1, on the reverse strand, counting down.
AGGAAGTATTGACGTGCAGCTGCTTCAGTAGGTGGTATAGAAGCAATGTTAAACATTACTTTCGACGTAGATTTGGCGAAGCATGAAAATCGAAACTCATCCAGAAAACTATTGCTCTTTGCTCCGTATAAAGCGAGAATACATTTTTGTCCTGCCATCAATGAAATCTGGATGAGCATCCGGATCTTCAAAAATTTTTGAAATATTCTGCAAATTGTCATCTTTTTGGAACAGTTTAATAAATTTTATTTTACTCTGCCTGAAAAATGTTGAAGTGGTATCACAACCAGTGAATGCGTGAAGAAAGAGAATATGCTCAGCAATATCAGAATATTGGAAGGAAGTAGATAAATAAATCTTCTGTTCTGTTTTTCCCTTGCTCGGTTTCATAAAATAGATGTTAGATTTAGATGATACTATCAGTATCACTAAAAGATCAATATCTTCGCCAACTATTACTACGGAATCGTAATTCTTCGATGCATCAATCGCAGTATTGACAATAAGAGTGTCAGCATCTTCAACAGCTTGCTTGATAATAAATCCTACAGTTTGAAGTTTTTCAGCAATATTGAGATGTCTATCCTTATTTTTTTTATTTGATATAAATTTTTTGAGATAATCGTCATAACTATATCTTTTAATTTATATAAATCTTGGATGTTTCCAGCTCTTAACCAGGAGTATACTTATAGCACTCGAGTAAACAATACAAAGCCAAGTGTGTGAAACTACAACGGTTCACTAGCACAATAATAACGCCGTTTACCTGAGAAGTGAGATACGGCGAGATAAAGTCGCTGAAACCGTTTGTTACAAAAGGTATCCTACTTCTCCCGGCTCTAGCGCCAAAACTATTGAATGTAGAAAAAAACCTACACTTCCTTTTTTGTAGAGAATTTAATTCCCTACAATATTGTATTAAACTATTTTAGCCTAAGTTTAATGGGAACCGAGATATTCGCAAAAAACCGATTTTTTACCCCTTTCTTCCAAGATGGCGACCGAAGCACACCACGGAAAAGGTCGGAAACTTAGTATGTCATTACTGACACCCCAAACAAAGCGATTAAAATTTTTTTTAACATTGTCCGAATTAGTCGATTATTTTGTCATTTTTAACGACGTGCCGACTGGATTAGTCCTAAAAGATATAGGCAACAAAATCTATTGCCTGTGTCATTCCCTGTTCCTGTTGCCTGTATCTTTGTATTGCGCATCCAGCTTTAAGTAGAACGCACCTTTAAAGGTGCATTCCCATGGAGAAAGAAGTAGTAGAACGGAATTAAAACAAAATTCCTTTCATTAGCTAATATCCCATTTTAAAAGCCCCCACCTGGAGATTAGCCAATTAGAGCGATTCCGTTTTAATTCCGTTCCGCTATTTCTCTCTCTATGGAGATGCAGCCTAAAGGCTCTCTACTACCATGGTGGAAAGAAAACTGGTGTGCTCTTGCACATTTTTCTCTAATAACCAATGAGTGCGTCGGAACAAACAAGAAACATTGAGGATATTAGCCAATAAAAGGCCAATAAAAGAAGATATAAAGAATATCTATTGTTACGCTCGTCAAACGTCAGCCACACGTTTACACTCACTCACTCCACTCGCGGCGCGTTTCTCAGGACTCTCACAAGAAAGAGGACACGTTGTTAGAAAAGGAAACTCTTTTATTAATCTCCCGTTATTAAAGAAGAGCTCGGGCTAATACGTCCGAACGAGACGAGACCCAGAGCAAATCTGAACATCGGGTATAAACAGAACATCTGGTATAACTGAACATCTAGTAGGAAAATCAATAATAAATTGAGCATCAGAGAAAATCAATATTCACATAAACAAGCGTCACTAAGGACGATTCGCGGCGCGACATTTACTACCGGGCGACTCGCATAAAGCGCGCGGCACGGGCGCAAACACTATTATATTCAACATGGCGCTTGTTTGTTCTAGTCGCGACGTCTGCGCATCCCTCTAACGAGCAGACCTTGTTTCCTTCCTTCCATCATATCTACCACCGTGCCTTTTGCCGCGTTTTTATATAACCTTGAATAACAATTGTGTTTAACCAGTTAATAATGTTCCTCGATAAGTGTTTTCAATAATCTCCATAGTTCTCAATCTTACATGTAATCAAATAAGATAATTTGTTTTGATTGGTGGATTTTAATTTTAAGCTACACGTTCAACTACCTTTCAGGAAAAAAAAGAAATTAGAAATGTCGAGCGACGAAAATATAGCTCATCGGCTAATCCAAATCGCAGCTAATGCATCAAATCAGTCAACATTAGAAGAGAGAAATTTTTCTTCATTGATTCAATCAACAAGGAAAAATTTTAGAAGACAGGAATTAACATTTTCCCCTCGCAGACGTCGAAAGAGGCAGAAAACTTAAAAAAAAAAAGTCGTGTTAATGAAGCTGTCGAGCGCCGATTTTTTCCGATTAAAGCCGAAACTGAAATTTTTAAAGCAAAGAGAACTAAGTATTTATGATAAAATGTTTATTGTTTCTTCGAAACAATAAACATTTACTATTGAAAAGAACGAGTTGTGTCATGATTCTAAAAACTTGTTATATCTAGGTGAAGCGAATACAGTACTCGATATACAAAAAGACAGTTCTTGCGAGGAAATCAAAACGAGCATAATTCTCCTTTTTCATCCGCACATTTAGCATATGTTGCTAATGTGCGGAATTGCGATAGCAAGAATGCAACAAAATAAAAAAATTATTCGCATCAGTTTTGACAATGGATCTGACTTGGAGACCAAAATAGGACAGAGTAAAATAGTGGTATTACCACTGAAAGATTTTCCAAACGATTTGCCAATTCTTGCAGATGAAGATGTTCCTCATCGTCCATCATCGCACACTGATTCCATTCTATCACCAACTCGTGCTTCAATTGTAAATCAAACGAGAGATCTCGCACGGAATGTGAATAATCCAGAACAAAGTTCACCTTTAACATTGTCCAATGCCACTCTTCGCGAACGACGTCATTCGACAAGGACATGGCGACAAAGGATTGAAGAAATGGACGATGAGAATTTAGATGAGGATGACGATGATCATTTGCGTATGCAAACATTATTTGTCTTGTAGGATGTGCAACGATTCGAGTGAGGGAAAACAACAAATAAACTCGACAAACTTCGGTTAGCTCGGAAATAGCACGATAGCACACGGATGTGGTTAGGGGTGTTTCCGACAAGTAATCGGATTTCTAATCGAACCGAGCAGTGGTAACCAAAGTTTGTCGAGTTTATCTGTTGTTTTCTCTTACTTGAGTCGTTGCACACTATTGTGAGTACTGTTGCATAGGTCGATCCAAGGCTACGACTTACACCCTAAGAATAGAATCTATCAATATAATTATGTTTTTCAATACCAATGTATTTGAGCATTTGTGTAATAATTTTCTTGGTGCGTTTTATCCCTTCTCTTTTTTTTAGACCTAGAGTGCCCGGCAAGTGATCGGAATTTTAATCAGACTAAGCAGTGATACTCAATCAGTTTATTTCGAAAAATCCCCTAGACTAATCGAATTGCATGTTTGCTGTCTCAACAATCGCATTACTGCGTCGTGAGTAGCAAGTCGCAGTCTTCCTCTGAAAGTTGACTTTTAATCAACGTAGAGAAATAGGTACGTATTATTATTCTAATGATTAACACTTTATTTTTCTTAAAGTATATATTAAATAATAATAGAAGTATATGTACATTTTACTGATAGAAATTCCGAAAAACGAATTGTTTTTAAGGATCGACAGGAGTAAGAGTAGAGACCTCTGTCGGCCGGTCGGGAATTACGGATTCGCTTTTCCCAAAGTTTAGCCTAATTAATTAACGAATCTCATTTTACTTATGCTCGTTTTAATCAGTAAGATCAGCCGCAAGTCGGTACAGAGCCGGATTTTGGAAAAAGGATCGAAATAAAATTTATAATAAATGTGGGGAAACGCGCAGCTAGACACGGGTCAGGTTGGGTCAGCTGCGAGTCCGTATTTTATTTATAATAAATTTTTAAGAGCCAAAATGCAAAATCCGGCTCTGTACCAGCATGCGGCTGATGTTACTGATTAAAATGAGCCTAATTTTAATGAGATTCATTACGTAATTAGGCTAAACTTTGGGACAAACGATTCTCACTAGTAAGAGCAGCTTATGGGGAATTTCCGTGGTAACATACTGACAAGGGCTGTGTTCAGAGGTGCCAATGGTGCTGTTTGCCCGCTGCCTGCGCGCCTGGTGGGGACACGCACACAGCTGACGGAGCCGTGTACGTGTGCGCTGGGCGCTCGGCGGCGACTCGGCGCGGCTCGGCCAGCTTCGGGCGGGTAGAAGAGCGCAGACAGCCATAGCCGGTTCGAAAGTCGTATGCGTTAGCGCGTAGGCTGACTTGGCTCGTCTATTATGTCTCGCGTATCCCTTCTCTGATGTTGATTTATAAATAAAATATATATTATGACATTGCAGATGACAATAAAATATCCTTCCCACACTAGTCGTGAAACACTATCGTGTGTTTCTTAATTATTTAAAAGTAATGAAACTAATAACAAAAAAATGTTAGTAAAATTGATTGCAATTACATAAATAATATCTAATAAAATTATATTATCTTTATTTTAAAAATAAACTATATAAAAGAAATAAAAAACAAAAAAAGCGTAAATAATAGAAATCCACTCTTGGCCAATATGTACGCTTTCTTCTAAAAAAAATCATGTTATTAATTTAGAAAATAAATTATTTTTAACACAAGAAAAATGAAATAAAACATTAAATTATATATTGTTTGTTTTAGAAATATTGTTTTGATAGTATAATTACTTCGATCGCTATTAGCAAATACATGTAATATAAAATTAAAAAAAGAAATAAATTATTTGTACAACAATGTGATAAATTTATTGTAATATTTGTTCTCAAATAAATGCATGGACAACGTACATATTGTTGGAAACCGCGAGAAGGTGGTGGTCTCTTCCGTCAAGAGAAAATGTAAAAATTGTTTTCTTTAGTGAGAGAGTGAGAAAGAAAGAGAGAGAGAGAGAGAGAGAGAGAGAGAGAGAGAGAGAGAGAGAGACAGATTAGGTATAAAGGATAAACATAAAATAGATATAAAAGGATAGACAAAAATATACAGGACAGAACATAGAAAAAAAGTGTGCAAGTAGAAACTTGCACATTGCTTCCTCATAGTTGTGCAAGTAGAAACATGCACATTGCTTTCTTATAATTTTTAAGTGTACAAATTATAAATTTGAACATTACTTTCTTACAATTTTCAAGTATGCGAATTATAAATTTGCACGTTGCTTAATCAACATTTTATTTCGCTCATAAAGCTTCCTCTTATGAGGAAGCCTTTTTATATGTATAATTATTAGTAAATATTTATTAATTTGGCTTCCTCAAAGAAGAAGCTTTAAGAGCGAAATAAAATGTTGATTAAGCAACGTGTAAATTTATAATTTGCATACTTGAAAATTGTGAGAAAGTAATGTTCAAATTTATAATTTGTACACTTAAAAATTATAAAAAAGCAATGTGCAAGTTTCTACTTGCACACTTTTCTTATTGTGATAATCTTTATTGCGACTAATATTTGTTATACTATTACAAAAATAAATTAAGTAATTAATGTTTTTACTAAAATGATCCCTATTAATTTTGGATATTTCTTAATTTTTCCATTTTGTTCCATTGTTTATTTATACATTAGTTTTTTATTCTACTTTAAAATAATTTTTTAAATATATAAAAATTGCTTTTATTACTAAAATTATGAAATAATAAATTAGTAGTACAAATGGAGTTTTACAATCGACATCTGCTATCGTTAGAAAGTAGGAGACTAACCTTTGATCTTACATTTATTTTTAAGCTTCTTAATCACTCTATTGATTGTCCGGATTTGTTGGAATGTATCTATTTTAACATCCCGACTAGAGAAGTAAGACAGTACTCCATCTTCCACCTCGAGTATCACCGTACTTTGTATAGCGCAAATTCTTGTGTAAATAGGCTAATAATATCTGCAAGTAATTTCTCCAATAGGGTTGACTTTTTTGGTGGCTCTGTATCAACTTTTAAACAAAAACTTTCTCGTCTACTCTTGTAACCTGAATGTTCTCCATATTATGTTGTAAAATTTTAATTTTATCTTATTGTTCTTGTTTCTTTTCTCTTTGTACGCTAAAGGGTTTATTACCCGTTAATAAAGTTTATTATTATTATTATTATTATTATTATCACAATGTCGACGGCAAAAACATTGCCACAATGAGCGTCGTGCCATCAAGTTGGCGACAACATTGCTCGTAGTTAAACTCTTTTCCACACTACACAAGAGGTAGAGCAAAGGCGCGTTCGCGGATATTTTTTCTAATTCTGTATTACGTTGCATTTTGGCACTCAAGTCAACTGTAACCCTTAAAGACTATACCTCAAGTCTCAATTTTGAACAATTTAAATTATTGGCAACTTTTTCTAATTCTGTTATATTCTTCAGTTTTTTCTACCCCTATTTCATATATAATTCTTTAAAATTTGGTTGATTAGACCAACTTTATAAGGCTTCTATGTATGTACAGATTCTTCGAAATTTCAAACGTCTGTAACTCAAGAACTGATTAACCAAATCTTAAAATATTATATATGAAATAGGGGTAAAAAGAACTGAAGAATATAATAGAATTAGAAATAGATCAATATCTAAAATATTGAGAAAACTACAGCGTGTAAAACACACTTTTCTAAAAAATGAAAATTCCCTTAAAATCCATACCGGTCAACAGATTTTAATAAAATTAGAGGAGAATATACTTTCTATGATGCTCTATTTGTGTGCAAAATTTCAACCCGGTATCTAAAAAATTGTAGAAGTAGATACGTGTACAAAAAATCTGTACACACACATACACATACATACATACATACTTCCGGACATTTTCTATTAATATGATTTCTTGACATTTTGGAACATTCTAAATTTATTTTCATCTAAATGTCGAAAAATTTTTTTTTGCTATCACAAAACTTCCTTTATGAGGAAGCAAAAAGAAAAGAGTATTAGTTTTAAGGTTACTTTACACGATTTATAATTCACGACAGTTTGTGACAAAATTGCATATATAAAAAAACATTCAAAAAATTAGAGGTACATGTAAAAAAATATATACATATACAGACATATGTATACATCATACATGCATTAATTATATATCTTCAAATGTTTTCTTATAGATTACAAAATACAAAACATAACAAATAGAATTATATAATTCTTCTGTCGTGAATTATAGATTGTCTAAAGACTCTAAAATAACCTTTACACTAGAAATACCAAATAATTTTCTACCGTTTCAATTTTTAAAAGTAACGTTACATTAATCATGTTAAAGACCGAATAAATCGAATAATTTTTTTATTACAATATAAATTTTCTACTTTAAAAAACAGAATATTAAAAAATAAAAACGGTCAAAAATAGCTTTTGGTATTTCTAGTGTTAAATCGGAAAAAGTGCACATGTTTTACTTAATATAATACTGAAAATGATAACATATTTATAGCAAAAATATTTCCGTTCTCATCTAAACTATTACGAAAACTACAGCCAATTTTTGAAATTAATAAAAGAAATATGTTATAATAAAATCAAAATAGATATAAAAATAATGTTATTACAAAAAGAACAGATACTTAATTTATAAACCACGGATTACATATATATGTTACGGGCAATTTGATAAATTGGGCATTATGCATAATTCCCAATTTGTTCGGCCAATATGATTAATAGAGAAGAATTAATCAAATTGCCCGGTCATTATGCATATTTCCCAATGCTAAATGGTCATTTTGATAAATCATCTCATTTGAGTTGATTTTCCCGGCAATCTTAAGCCCCTTGCACAATAGGCGATAGCGATAGCGGACTTAAATATTTGTTAAAACTAAATAATTTGTTAAAACGCCGTTGATATATGAAAAGTAAATATTTATGTGTAAGTAATTATGTGCTCAGCGCCCGGACGACGCGATCTACGCAAAATTGGAGATCGTACAGCGTGAGCAGGGTTTTGAGCACCATCGCAACGCGAGTCAGGTTAAGTAGCTTCATACGTAGGATCGGCGCGTTGTTGATCACTCCGAATCGCAGCGTCATCCCTTCGATCGACATCGGCAAGGGGGGGCGAGTTCCGTCGGAGAGAGCGCGTTCCATGCACGACAATATGTCGCGTTTGCGCTCGACCAGTCCTTCCCACATGTCGAGCGTCAGGGAGACCTCCCTGCCTTGTTTGTCTCCCAGGGCGATATCCACGTACGAAGGCGCGGTGTTTGTGCTGTACCACGGCGACTTGATCGCGATACCTATGGCTATGTACTTGTAGCCAGTCGTCGTCAGCAGATAACGCGTCGTCAGGACGCGCACAGGGGGCAATTCGACGGGCTGGTCGGTGGGAGGGCGAAAGTTGGAACGAAACTCCTGACGATGACGACGATAATGACGATCGTCCTCGACGGGCGCGTCGGTGGGAGGATGAGAGCTGCGACGCGACTCCTGGCGATGAGGACGATAATGACGATCGTCCATCAAACTGATCTTTCGCATTTTATTGCCGTTGTCGTTCGCCTCCGAATCCGCCGCCTCCGGAGAGGAAATACTTCTCGGCGCGGGTCGATCGGCCAACGTCGAGAACATTTCGCGCTGCGCGCCGCGGTAACCGTTCGTTTCTGATTTTTTTCCGACGCGTCGTATTCGGCCGACGACGCGACACTGATGCCTTGGGGAAGACACGTCGGTATAAGTAGGAAAGATCTGACTTATGTCGCGCGTGGCGTGGTGTGGGAAATTTGCGCGGTCCTCTACTTCCTTCGGCGGATGCGGAGATCGGAGAGCCGAACCCCGGTGTCGTCATCGTTCGAATAATCGCTCGCCGCTGACGTTAACGAGTTATCGTTGAGGCGTACGATTCGATCGAGAAGATCGCGCAACTGCTGCAACAGTTCGGCCCTAGGGCAGACGATATTTAGCATCCGCAGATCGAATTTACCGGCCGACGAGACGGTCCTCGTAAATTCGTTGAATTTGTAGAACTGTGCCCGAGTGGTGAAGTACAGATTGCCGTCGACGTAGCGGAAGATCGACGTCACGCCGGTCGGTATTCCGGGAAACGTCGCCTCGAGGGGCGTAAATTTGGCGACTCTCTTGTCCTTGTCGCATTCGTTTATCTTGCCCACCGCGTTACCGTTGAACACCACGAAGGAACGTCCTCTGTGGGTGTTCACCGCTCCGTTGACCAACGTGTTTTCGGGAAATTTGAGTTTTTGCAGGGTCTTCGGCCAACCTGGCCGCAGACTAAATTCCGAATATTGAACCAAGTATACCAAGTTATCTACGAACACCACGAGATCGCCGGACGGGGATTGATAGGCGGCGGTCACGCGCGTGTAATTGTCGTGAAGAAAGCTCATGTGATTCGAAAGGGCTAAAGGTCCGTTGTACGTCCTACCGTCCAGATCGATCGACCAAACGTAACTTTGTACGAGATGTACATTCGATTTTTCAAAATCAATATCCCGTTCACGCGATCGAGACTGCACAGGTCCGGCGATGGCGGCGATGGCGGCGGCGGCGGCGCCGGCGTCCGACGCGGCGGCTCGTTCGTACTTTTTTCACCGTACAAACGTTGAATGTCGGCGATGTCGTTTTGGTCGAACTTCACCGGATACTGCTGGTCCGGCTGTATCGCGAACATCACCGATGTTTTGCGCCTGTTGTGCATCAATCCGAGAGAGTGGCCGATCTCGTGCGTCAGCGTGTAATGCAGGGAGAACCTATCCGCGGGATGTTTATTGACGTAAATGTGCCACGGCTCGTCCCCGTCGACGTGCACCTCGGAGACGAACCCCGTTTGGTCCGTCGGGAGAGACGCGTGGGCGAGCACGTTGCCGGGGCCGTCGAATTTGTCCGAGCAAATTGCTCCGTTTACCTTGGTATTCGTGTTATAGTGACGTAGGCGTCGCCAAGATATTATAATGTCGGCATTCGGAGCGTTCGAACGTCAATGCCGAATGCTGCGACCACAGGTCGAACGCGGCCCGCGCCGTGTTCAGCTCGGTCTCGTCGGCTAAGTGAAAATGCCACGTCAGGTGCGTCTTTGGCCATTTGGACAGGCTCGCTTTCGTTCCGTGCTTCAGGATACATCGGAAACCGCATCGCGGTTTACTCATCAATTGCAGCGTTTCGTTGTTGGGCGTTCCGTCGCCGGGTAAATTGTAGTAATTCTGAAAATCCTCGAAGGCTTTGCGAAGAACGTCGTTTCGTCTCTGAGCCGGAACCGCGTCTACGTCTTTGGACAGATATCCGTATTTCTGCAGGTAATCGAACGTGAGCGCGTAATTTTCGTCCGTAATTGTGGAATTGATGCACCTCGCGGCGATAAAACACGCGGTTAACGCGATTACGCGCGCGAGCCGCATCGTCGAGAGCGAGAGAGAAAGACGGCGGAACTGCGATGACGGCGCGTTGCGGTTTGAGCGTGATCTCGACGAGCGCTCCGGATGCGAACGTTTACGCAAGGACGCTCGTTAGCAATAACGCGGATAGGTGGCGGTGGGGGTCTCGGGCGTGAAAAAAAAATGCGTCGAAGATTCCGGCGGATGAGACGGCCCGATAAAAAAATGCATTATTTTTTTTCTCGATGTATTTTTTCTTTGACGCAAAAAAAACGCCGTTCTTGTTACATTTTTTTTTTACCGCGATATCCTCCCTTTGTCGCGCTTTCTCGGCGCGGATAGGTGCGGCGGCGGGGTCTCGGGTGGGAAAAAAATGCGTCGAAGATTCCGGCGAATGAGTCGGTGTGATAAAATACATTGTTTCCTGGATGTAAAAAATATTATTATTATATTTGTATCACAATATCCTCCTTTTGTTGCATTCTTTTCGATATAAAGAAGTCGTGGCTAGAGCGGGGGGTCTCGGGTGGAAAAAATTGCGTCAACGATTCCGGTGGATGAGTCGGTTTGATAAAAAAAATGCATTATTTTCCTCGATGCATTTTTTTCTCGACGCAAAAAATGCTATTCTTAGTATATTTTTTTACCGCAACATCCTCCTTTTTTGTTGCACTTTCTCGGTATACTAGATTTTTCGCCCGCGGGCTTAAAATCTATTCCCCTCTCCCCAAACTCACTCATTAATTAGGAGCACCTTTGATATTCTTTCTCCTCAAACTCTAATCTACATCTCTTCAAATTCTTTTTTAAAAAATAAAAAATAATAGATAATATAATGGATGCAAATTAGCATATTGTCAAATGTTTCAAAAGTGTTATATTAAAGTCTTTAAATTTTATTTTTGCTCCTGCCTCACGTGTTTTCACCCTCCGTTGACCCACCATTATTAACTCTCTTTTATTTTCTTCCATTTTATTTTCTTTTTTCGCAATCATCAAAAAATTAGAAAAATTTTGGCACTGGTTTTAAGAAAATCAATTCTTAATGAAAAATTATCCATTAATAAAGAAATAAACTTATCCTCCAAAAATTAAAAAAATTTTGACTCTTATTTCATATATAATTTTTTAAGATTTGGTCAATTAATGCCCGAAAAATTGGAAAAATTTTGTAACCGGTTCCCAAAAAAATCGGTAACAAAAAATTATACACTTTATAGCAAACCCCAGGAAATTCTACCTTTATTTCATATACAATTCTTTGAAATTCGATCAATTAACTCCCGAAAAATTTGAAAAATTTCGTAACCGGTTTCCACAAAAATCGGTAACAAAAAATTATCCATAAAAAAAATGTATCTTGATATCTCAAAATTTATGGAAATTGGAGCAGAAATCGGAAACTTCTTTATTATTAGCAATTTTTCTATAAACTCATCGTAGCCATTCTCAAAAAATTAGAAAATTTTGAAACCAGTTTCCAAAAAATCGGTTATAAAAAATTATACACATCTTCGCCATCCCCAAAAAATTAGAAAAATTTGGGCATTGTTTTTAAAAAAGTAATGAAAAATTATTTTTAAAAAAATTCAGCTAATATCTCAAAATTTGAGGAAATTAGAACAATCACGTACCTACATTTTTTTAAACAAAAATCGAAAACCCCTTTAGAAAAATTGGAAAAACTTCGTAACCGGTTTCAAGAAAATCAATTCATTAATAAAAAATTAAACTTATCCTCCAACAATTAAAAAAATTTTGACACACGACTCCTATTTCATATATAATTTTTTAAGATTTGGTCAATTAATTCCCGAAAAATTTCAAAAAATTTGTAACCGGTAACGAAAAATTATACACTTTATAGCAATCCCGGGGAAATTCTACCTTTATTTCATAGGTAATTCTTTAAGATTCAATTATTTTCCGAGAAATTGGAAAAATTTTGTAACCGATTTCCAAAAAGATCGGTAACAAAAGATAATACACTTTATATCACTCCCCAGAAAATTCTACCTCTACTTCATATACAATTATTTAAAATTCGGTCAATTAGTTTCCGAAAAATTGGAAAATTTTCTGATACAGATTTCCCCAAAGATCGGTAACGAAAAATTATACACTTTATGGCAGTCCCCGGGAAATTCTACCCCTACTTCATATAATTCTTTAAGATTCAGTCAATTAATTTCCGAAAAATTGGAAAAATTTTGTAACCGGCTTCCAAAAAGATCGGTAACGAAAAATTATACACTTTATAGCACTCCCCGGAAAATTCTACCCCTTTTTCATATATAATTCTTTTAAATTCGGTCAATTATTTCCCGAAAAATTTGAAAAAATTTCAGAACCGGTTTCCAGAAAATCGGTAGCAAAAAATTGGCCGCGACATTTTCATCTCCGGGAAATTCTACCCCTGTTTCATATACTTTTGGTAAAAATTCGGTCCACTAACGAATGAGTAGTTTGCGTACATACAGACAGACAGACAGACAGACAGACATACGTGACTTATATATATAGATAAAGAGCTCGCGGCTAGACTTGGGTGTAGTTTACCCGTATTTTTTTATGCGAACTATTGCATACCACTGAGACATATAATGGATAAAGTGAACGAACTTTGCGCGATGTGTGACGAAATGCAAACTCACGTAACTCACGTAGCTACGGCTACGGACGAGTTCCACCGAGCGATCCTGCAGTTGCAGGATCGACTTTTCAACATCGTGCAAAAAGCGCCGTCTTGTCTCCATTTGACAGTGTGCGTCGACGAGGACGCACATATGCAGGATCGATTGTAAGTGTACAAACGTTAAATTATATTTTTCTTAAATAACGCTGTTTATTTATTGATAATATTTATCAATAATATATTTTTGACGCAGAGGACTCATTGTCTCCCTGTTGCGAAAAGCGCGCAACCACATCCGGTTGTATGCCGCAAGAATTAGAAGCATTAACCGCGATGCTGCGCGCTTTGACCACGACGATCGCGATGATAAGGACGGCGATGAAAATGATGACGAGGAAGAGAGCGGCCGAGGAAATATTGACCTTGATATTATAGATGTTGACGGTGATGTGGAGGCCCAAGTGTGAGCCTCCTTATCTAATAAGTAAAAAGTTGTACTTATACTATAGATAGCAGTACTAAAATTGTAATTTAGATTATAACATTGATACTATGGGTGCGTTCGGTTTGAACGCTCACGCGCTGTAAGCGCTTATGAGCGTTACTCACGTCGTTCGCTTTGGAGTTGTAAGCGCTTACGGATCGACTAAGTGTCGCTGAAGATGACACAAAAAAAGTGTCAAAACGTCCGAATTTGTATTAACTATATATATATTTTATTATTGACTTATTTTGATTGCGCATTAATTACCGCGCGTGGCTCTGATTGCCTCTCTTACTTCCCTTTATTTGATTTAAAAATTGAAACAACAATGTGTATAATATATTAATAACATACCGATATGAATCTGGGGTGGCCATTTTCCATATAGCGATAAATAATTGTTTTTCAGGTGATATTGTTTTACGTCTTGATTTTGATCTTAGTAATTTAGGTTTTAAAATTTGTAGATTAAAATTAAATGTTGCTCGCTTTATTCTAAAAAAAGGGTTTATTTTAAAAATTAAATATTCTTCTTCATCGAATAATAATTCTAATAATGTTATTATTTGCGCAAATATAACACACAATAACCTATCGTCTGCCATTTTGACGTGCTCATAATTGCTTACATTGCCAAACGAACGACATTTTTTACTATTGTGTAAGCGCTCAGATACCAAATCGAAAGATTGAAAACAGCGCTTATGAGCGCTTACAGCACGTGAGCGTCCAAACCGAACGCACCCATTGTAGATTAACCTGTAGGAATTCGGAAAACATGTATCTAAACGACTGGTTTCAGAAATGGTGGTTACAAAATAATTCTAATTTATAAAAGGATACCAAATTCCTACATTATACATACGTTCCCATTTTAAATAAATTTAAATAAATTGTAACCTTGCTCTTTCTTGGTCTGATCAGACCAAGGAAGCGCAAGGTTACAAAATAATAGCTTTAATTTACATACCAAATTTCTACATCATGAATACGTTCCCATTTTAAATAAATTTAAATAAATTGTCATATTGCGCTTCCTTGATCTGATTGACCATGCAAATAATTAATATTTATTTGAAAAACACAAAAGAAAAAACAGTTGCCATTGGCGTTCTTTTTGATGTATCAACTCAAACCTTGAACTGGAATTTAGTTTATGACTTTCTCTTTATAATCCAATAATTCTTTAAATTTTTTATGTTGAAAAAAAAAACGCAAGAAAAAAATTTTTTTCGAGAAATTTGACTTTTCACAAAAAATATTCATC